>NC_092787.1:41458775-41748775 GCF_047496795.1 Chiloscyllium punctatum | reverse complement strand
GTGTGTGTTGGTGTGTGAGTGTGTATGTGTGTTGGTGTGTGTGTGAGTGTGTGTGTGTTGGTGTGTGTGCGTGTTGTGTGTGTGTGAGTGTGTGTTGGTGTGTGTGTGTGTGTGTGTGCATGTTGGTGTATGTGTGTATTGGTGTGTGAGTATGTATGTTGGTGTGTGTGTGAGTGTGTGTGTGTGTAAGTGTGTGTGTGTTTCGGTGTGTGTGAGTGTGTGTGTGTTTCGGTGTGTGTGTGTGTTGGTGTGTGAGTGTGTGTGTGTGTTGGTGTGTGTGAGTGTATGCTTGTGTGTGAGTGTCTGTGTGAGTGTGTTTGTGTATGAGTATGTGTTTGTGTATGAGTGTGTGTCTGTGTGTGAGTGTGTGCAGGTGTGTGTGTGTTTGTGTGTGTGTTTGCTTGTGTGAGTGTTTGCTTGTGTGAGTGTGCGTGTTGGTGCATGTGTGTTGGTGCATGCATGTGTTGCTGTGTGAGTGTTGGTGTGTGTTGGTGTGTGTGTGTTGGTGTGTGAGTGTATGTGTGTGTTGGTGTGTGTGTGAGTGTGTGTGAGTGAGTGAGTGTTGGTGTGTGTGTATTGGTGTGTGTGTGTTGGTGCGTGTGTATTGGTGCGAGTGTGTTGGTGCGTGTGTTGGTGTGTGTATGTGTCTGTTGGTGTGCTTTTGTTGGTGTGTGTGTGTTGGTCTATGTGTGTGCTAGTGTGAGTGTGTGTGTTGGTGTGTGTGTGTGTTGGTGTGTGTATGTTGGTGTGTGTGAGTGTGTGTGTGTTGGTGTGTGTGTGTTTGAGTGTTGGTGTGTGTGTTGGTGAATGTGTGCGGGTGTGTGTGTTGGTGTGTATGTGAGCGTTGGTGTGTGTGAGTGTTGGTGTGTGTGTGAGGGTGTCAGTGTTTGTTGGTATGTGTGTGTGTTGGTGTGTGTGGTGTGTTGGTGTACGTGTTGGTGTGTGTGTGTGTTGGTGTGTGTGTGTTTGTGTGTGTTGGTGCGTGTGTTGGTGTGTGTGTTGGTGTGTGCGTGTTGGTGTGTGCGTGTTGGTGTGTGTGTGTGTTGGTGTTGGTGTGTGTGTTGCTGTGTGTGTTGGTGTGTGTTGGTGTGTGTGTGTTGGTGTTGGTGTGTGTGTGTTGGTGTGTGATGGAGTGTGTCTGTTGGTGAGTGTGTGTTGGTGTGTGTGTGTTGGTGTGTGTGTGGTGTGTTTCGGTATGTGTGTGTTGGTGTGTATGTATGTGTGTGTTGGTATGTGTGTGTTGGTGTGTGTGTTGGTGTGTTTATGTGTGTGTTGGTGCATGTATGTGTGTGTTGGTGCGTGTGTGTGTGTTGGTGTGTGTTTATGTGTGTGTCAGTGTTCGTTGGTATGTGTGTTTTAGTGTGTGTGTGTGTTGGTGTGTGTTTTGGTGTGTGAATGTGTGTGTGTTGGTGTGCGTATGTGTGTGTTTGTGTGTGTGGTGTGTGTGTTGGTGTGTGTGTGTTGGTGAATGTGTGAGAGTGTGTGTGTTGGTGTGTGTGAGCGTTGGTGTGTGTGTGGTGTGTGTGTGTTGGTGTGTGAGTGCGTTGTGTTGGTGTGTGTGTGTTTGTGTGTGTGTTGGTGCATGTATTGGTGTGTGTATGTGTGTGTTGGTGTGTGTGTGTTGGTGCGTGTGTGTGTTGGTGTGAGTGTGTATATTGGTGTGTGTGTCTGTGTTGGTGTTGGTGCGTGTGTTGGTGTGTGTGTGTGTTGGTGAGAGTGTGTATGTTGGTGTGTGTGTGTTTGTGTGTGTTGGTCTGTGTGGTGTCTGATGTGTGTGTGTTGGTGTGTGTGTGTTGTGTGTATGTGTGTGTTGGTGCGTGTGTGTTGGTGTTGGTGTGTGTTTTGGTGTGTGTTGGTGTAAGTGTGTGTTGGTGTGAGTGTGTGTGTTGGTGTGCATGTTGGTGTGTGTGTTTGTGTGTGTGTTTGTGCGTGTGTGTTGGTGTGTGTGTTGATGTGTGTGTTGGTGAGTGTGTATGTTGGTGTGTGTGTGTGTTTGTGTGTGTGTTGGTGCATGTATATGTGGTGTGTTGGTGTGTGTGTCGTGTGTTGGTGTTTGTGTGCGTTGGTGCGTGTGTGTGTTTGTGTTGGTGTGTGTGTGTTGGTGTGTGTGTTGGTGTGTGAGTGTGTTGGTGTGTGTGTGTTGGTGTGTGAGTGTGTTGGTGTGTGTGAGTGTGTGTTGGTGTGTGTGTGTTGGTGAATGTGTGCGACTGTGTGTGTTGGTGTGTGTGTGAGCGTTGGTGTGTGTGTGGTGTGTGTGTTGGTATGTGAGTGTGTTGTGTTGGTGTGTGTGTGTTTGTGTGTGTGTTGGTGCATGTGTTGGTGCATGTGTTGGTGTGTGTATGCGTGTGTTGGTTTGCGTGTGTTGGTGCGTGTGTGTGTTGGTGTGAGTGTGTATATTGGTGTGTGTGTGTTGGTGTTGGTGCGTGTGTTGGTGTGTGTGTGTTGGTGAGAGTGTGTATGTTGGTGTGTGAGTGTTGGTTTGTGTGTGAGTGTGTGTTGGTGTGTGTATTTGTGTGTCTGGGTGTGTGTGGTGTGTGATGTGTGTGTGTTGGTGTATGTGTGTTGGTGCGTGTGTGTTGGTGTTGGTGTGTGTGTTGGTGCCTGTTTTGGTGTGTGTATGTGTGTGTTGGTGTGTGTGTGTGTTGGTGTGAGTGTGTATGTTGGTGTGCGTGTTGGTGTGTGTGTGTGTTGGTGTGAGTGTGTGTGTTGGTGTGTGTGTGTTTGTGTGTGTGTTGGTGCGTGTGTGTTGGTGTGTGTGTTGATACGTGTGTTGGTGTGTGTATGTTGGTGTGTGTGTGTTGGTGTGTGTGTGTTGTGTGTGCGTGTGTTGGTGTGTGTGTGTGTTGTGTGTGTGTGTTGGTGTGTGTGTGTTGGTGTGTGTGTGTGTTGGTATGTGTGTGTTGGTGTGTGTGAGGTGTGTGTGTGTTGGTCTGTGTGTGTTGGTGTGTGTGTTGGTGTGTGTGTGTGTTGGTATGTGTGTGTGTTGGTATGTGTGTGTTGGTGTGTGTGAGGTGTGTGTGTGTTGGTCTGTGTGTGTTGGTGTGTGTGTTGGTGTGTGTGTGTGTTGGTATGTGTGTGTGTTGGTGTGTGTGCGTGTGTGTGTTGGTGTGTGTGTGTGTATGTTGGTATGTGTGTGTTGGTGTGTGTGAGTGTGTGTTGGTGTCTGTGTGTTGTGTGTGTGTGTTGGTGTGTGTGTGTTGGTGTGTGTGTGTTGGTGTGTGTGTGTGTTGTGTGTGTGTGTTGGTGAGTGTGTGTGTTGGTGTGTGTGTGTTGGTGTGTGTGTGTGTTGGTGTGTGTGTGTTGGTGTGTGTGTGTGTTGTGTGTGTGTGTTGGTGTGTGTGTGTTGGTGTGTGTGTGTGTTGGTGTGTGTGTGTTGGTGTGTGTGTGTTGGTGTGTGTGTGTGTTGTGTGTGTGTTGGTGTGTGTGTGTATGTTGGTGTGCGTGTTGGTGTGTGTGTGTGTTGGTGTGAGTGTGTGTGTTGGTGTGTGTGTGTTTGTGTGTGTGTTGGTGCGTGTGTGTTGGTGTGTGTGTTGATACGTGTGTTGGTGTGTGTATGTTGGTGTGTGTGTGTTGGTGTGTGTGTGTTGTGTGTGCGTGTGTTGGTGTGTGTGTGTGTTGTGTGTGTGTGTTGGTGTGTGTGTGTTGGTGTGTGTGTGTGTTGGTATGTGTGTGTTGGTGTGTGTGAGGTGTGTGTGTGTTGGTCTGTGTGTGTTGGTGTGTGTGTTGGTGTGTGTGTGTGTTGGTATGTGTGTGTGTTGGTGTGTGTGTGTTGGTATGTGTGTGTGTGCGTGTTGGTATGTGTGTGTGTGTTGGTGTGTGTGTGTTGAGTGTGTGTGTGTTGGTGTGTGTGTGTGTGTTGGTGTGTGTGCGTGCGTGTGTTGGTGTGTGTGTGTGTATGTTGGTATGTGTGTGTTGGTGTGTGTGAGTGTGTGTTGGTGTCTGTGTGTTGTGTGTGTGTGTTGTGTGTGTGTGTTGGTGTGTGTGTGTTGGTGTGTGTGTGTTGGTGTGTGTGTGTGTTGTGTGTGTGTGTTGGTGAGTGTGTGTGTTGGTGTGTGTGTGTTGGTGTGTGTGTGTGTTGGTGTGTGTGTGTTGGTGTGTGTGTGTGTTGTGTGTGTGTGTTGGTGTGTGTGTGTTGGTGTGTGTGTGTGTTGGTGTGTGTGTGTTGGTGTGTGTGTGTTGGTGTGTGTGTGTGTTGTGTGTGTGTTGGTGTGTGTGTGTTGGTGTGTGTGTGTGTTGGTGTGTGTGTGTGTTGGTGTGTGTGTGTTGGTGTGTGTGTTGGTGTGTGTGTGTTGTGTGTGTGTGTTGGTGTGTGCGCGTTGGTGTGTGTGTGTGTTGTGTGTGTGTATACGTGTGTGTGTGTTGTGTGTGTGTGTGTTGGTGTGTGTGTGTTGTGTGTGTGTGTTGGTGTGTGTGTGTTGGTGTGTGTGTTGTGTGTGTGTTGGTGTGTGTGTGTGTTGGTGTGTGTGTGTTGGTGTGTGTGTGTGTTGTGTGTGTGTGTTGGTGTGTGTGTGTTGGTGTGTGTGTGTGTTGGTGTGTGTGTTGGTGTGTGTGTGTTGGTGTGTGTGTGTGTGTTGTGTGTGTGTGTTGGTGTGTGTGTGTGTGTTGTGTGTGTGTGTTGGTGTGTGTGTGTGTTGGTGTGTGTGTGTATACGTGTGTGTGTGTGTTGGTGTGTGTGTGTTGGTGTGTGTGTGTATACGTGTGTGTGTGTGTGTGTTGGTGTGTGTGTGTTGGTGTGTGTGTGTTGGTGTATGTGTGTATACGTGTGTGTGTGTTGGTGTGTGTGTGTTGGTGTGTGTGTGTTGGTGTGTGTGTGTTGGTGTGTGTGTGTGTTGGTGTGTGTGTGTATACGTGTGTGTGTGTGTGTTGGTGTGTGTGTGTGTTGTGTGTGTTGGTGTGTGTGTGTGTGTTGGTGTGTGTGTGTTGGTGTGTGTGTGTATACGTGTGTGTGTTGGTGTGTGTGTGTGTTGGTGTGTGTGTGTGTTGGTGTGTGTGTGTGTTGTGTGTGTGTGTTGGTCTGTGTGTGTGTTGGTGTGTGTGTGTTGGTGTGTGTGTGTGTATACGTGTGTGTGTGTGTTGGTATGTGTGTGTTGGTGTGTGTGTGTGTGTTGTGTGTGTGTTGTGTGTGTGTTGGTGTGTGTGTGTTGGTCTGTGTGTGTATACGTGTGTGTGTGTTGGTGTGTGTGTGTTGGTGTGTGTGTGTTGTGTGTGTGTTGGTGTGTGTGTGTTGGTGTGTGTGTGTGTGTTGTGTGTGTGTGTGTTGGTGTGTGTGTGTTGGTGTGTGTGTGTGTTGGTGTGTGTGTGTTGGTGTGTGTGTTGGTGTGTGTGTGTGTGTTGGTGTGTGTGTGTGTTGGTGTGTGTGTGTTGGTGTGTGTGTGTTGGTGTGTGTGTGTGTATACGTGTGTGTGTGTTGGTGTGTGTGTGTGTGTGTTGGTGTGTGTGTGTATACGTGTGTGTGTGTGTTGGTGTGTGTGTGTTGGTGTGTGTGTATACGTGTGTGTGTGTTGGTGTGTGTGTGTGTGTTGTGTGTGTGTTGGTGTGTGTGTGTTGGTGTGTGTGTGTGTTGGTGTGTGTGTGTTGGTGTGTGTGTGTGTGTTGTGTGTGTGTTGGTGTGTGTGTGTTGGTGTGTGTGTGTGTGTTGTGTGTGTGTTGGTGTGTGTGTGTTGGTGTGTGTGTGTATACGTGTGTGTGTGTGTTGGTGTGTGTGTGTTGGTGTGTGTGTGTATACGTGTGTGTGTGTGTTGGTGTGTGTGCGTTGGTGTGTGTGTGTATACGTGTGTGTGTGTGTGTGTTGGTGTGTGTGCGTTGGTGTGTGTGTGTGTTGGTGTGTGTGTGTATACGTGTGTGTGTGTGTGTGTTGGTGTGTGTGCGTTGGTGTGTGTGTGTATACGTGTGTGTGCACGCGTGTGAACCAAGCCCAGTTATCTGAACCGGAATCACTAATCCTTCTGATTAGATCACACCCACTGAACAAACATGTTACACTGAGTCCTGCCACCTTGGAGAGCACAGACACAGTCCCTACTCAAACATAACAACAGCCGGAGCACTGTAACAGCCTCACAGCCCGGGGAGTATTGCTAGTCAGAGCTGTAACCAGATAATTACCACACGCTCGCTCCAACTCTGACCACTATCTGCTCCAGTGTTACACTCTGAACTGGACTATATCCAATGCAGAGTGGGTTTTCTGAATTCATAAAATCCAGATTCACAGAGTGGAAGCAAGCCATTCGGCCCATCGAGTCCACACTGATCCTCTGAAGAACATCGCACCCAGGCTCACCCACCTACCCTCTCCCTGTAACCCTGTATTTCCCGTAGCTAACCCACCTAGCCTGCACATCTCACTGGACATTACGGACAATTTAGCATGATCAATCCACCCGAACCTGCACACCTTTGGACTGTGGGAGGAGACCGGAGCACCCGGAGGAAACCCACGCAGACACAGGGAGAATGTGGAAACTCCACACAGACAGTCGCCTGAGAGTAGAATCGAACCTGGGTCCCTGGTGCTGTGAGGCAGCAGTGAGCCACCACGCTGTTGTGCGGTTAGATGGGAGTTGAGTTTGGGGAATGGGGAATCATTGTTGATAATCTTTAGGATTCCCATCCTACCCCCACCCTCATTAAACACCCAATGCCAGTGGTAGATTCCTAGCTGAAGGTTTCACATGAAAGAGTTGCTGGGATTTCCCATCTTCAGGAAAGGTTTCCCATTCAGCTCTTGAGTGAATTGCCCCATTCTGGGCCAGTCTATTGTGTAGACCTGGAGAAGAGTAGGCTGGCTGGCCTATCGAGCTCCCTCAAACACAGGCAGTTCAACCCCCCACCCCCCCCCCACCTTCTCCAACCTTTATCCATTCACTATTACCCTCCCCCTTCCACCATCACCATCCCCATGGGGGGGGGGGGGGGGGGGGGGGGGGAAGGAGTTTGGGAAGTTTCAGAGATTGGACAAGACCATGCAGTAGTGCAGGATACGGGACATAGTGCTGGGAAGGGGCCCAATCTGGGTAACGCTAACCAGAGGGTGATGGACCGTCGGTGCTGGGAACATAGTGAAAATGGACAGAATGAAAGACTTTTTAAAAAGCTGAACGGAGATTGTAACACGAGACATAAACTGTTGGCCCAGCTAGAAATTGGAGCGCGGCTGGAAAAGCACAGCAGGTCAGGCTTCATTCCTGATGAAAGACTTTTGCCCGAAGCGTCGATTTTCCCGCTCCTCGGATGCTGCCTGACCTGCTGCGCTTTTCCAGCACCGCTCTGATCTTGACTCTGATCTCCAGCGTCTGCAGTGCCCACTTCTGCCTTGCACAACTTGAAACCTGACTGCGTGACAGCCATCAGAGAGGCGTGGTTCCATCGTGAGCAAGGCTGAGAACGGAATATTCAAAGGTCTTCAACTTTTAGCAAGAGCCAGAAGAAAGGAAAAGAAAGGGGAGCAACTTTCATATTAAAAATTGGAGCAGTACCGTCATGGGAAATGATCTTGTTTCAGACGATCAAGGTGTCAAATCAGTTAGCATGGTGACAGCAATTGACGCTGGGTGAAGGGGGCTGTGGGCTACGCTGTAGGACAGAGCATGCATTAAGAACTGATAGAGTTAAAAATCACACAACACCAGGTTAGAGTCCAACAGGTTTAATTGGAAGCACTAGTTTTCGGAGCGATGCTCCTTCATCAGGTGATTGTCACAACCACCTGGTGAAGGAGCGTCACTCCGAAAGCTAGTGTTTCCAATTAAACCTGTTGGACTATAACCTGGTGTCGTGTGATTTTTTAACTGTGTACACCCCAGTCCAACACCGGCATCTCCACATCAAGAACTGATGGGAACTCGATCATTGTGAGAGATCTAAATCTTCACAGAGATTGGACGGATCAAATCGACAAAGGTAGCCTGGAATGTGAGATTGTAGTTAGGACAATGTATTCGAGAGCCAACAGGAAGTAGGCTATTTTAGAACTGTTAATATATAACGAGATAGGGTTAATTAATGACTTCATAGGAAAGCATCCTCCGGGCAAGATAATAACATTTCACATTTAGTTTGAGGATTAGAGATTTGGGATCTGAAATTAGTGTCTTCGAATTAAATCAAGGCTGTGAAGTCAGAGTTGGGTGAAGTAGACTTAGACAATAAGCAATAGGTACCTTTTTCTACAAAACCAGCTTCAGCATTGATCCCGGGATCATCAGCAAGTCTACTCTATCGAGAAAGAATAATTATTTGGAGGAGGATACACCATTCACGGCTAATCCCGGAAATTAAGGATCATATCAAATTGAAAGAAAAGATATACAGTAAGATTAAAAAAAAATTAAAAACCAGCAAAGGAAGACTTGAAAATAAAATCTACAGGGAGAAGTTACAGTTTTGGAAGGAAACGAGGAAGGAATGTTAAACAGACAATGGAAGTCTCTACAAGTCTATAAACGGTGATGCAAGTGAGGTCTGCAGATCAGAGTCGAGAGTGTGGGTTGCTGGAAAAGCGCAGCAGGTCAGGCAGCAGCCGAGGAGCAGGAGAATCGACACGGAATGCTCCCCAGATGCTGCCTGACCTGCTGCGCTTTCCCAGCAACCCACACTCTCGACTCTCCTAGGGTAAGATTAATGGCTATCCAAGGTATTGGCAGAGACTTTGAAAGGGATTTTCAATCTAATTTCATCATGGAACAATCAAAGTGGGAAAGCAGTGGACAAAGGGAGCTGGGGATTTCAAACAAGGATCATCATGAGGACAAGGAAAGAACCAAGAAAGCCAATAGGACTAACACTTCCCTTAGACCTGACGGACTTTATCCCGAGTGTGTTAAAGGAAGTGGCTACAGAGATAGTGATTTGCAATCTTCCAAAAATCCTTAGATTCTAGAAAGATCCCAATTAATAAAAGGAGGATGCAGAAAGCAGGAACGATCACCCTGATTGCCGAGCAGGTATCCTGAGGAAAATACTGGAAACCATCGTTAAGGAGGGGTATTAGCAAGAGGTTTAACTAATAGGAATGCAATCAGAGTCTACATGGTTTATGAAACAGTCAGGACGCAGGCCATTCGGTCCATACTGACCCTCTGAGGAGCGTCCCTCCCAGACCTACCCTATAACGTTACATTTCCCATGGCTCATTCACCCAGCCTGCATATCCCAGGGCACTGTGGGCAATTTAGCCTGGCCAATCCACCTGAGCTGGACACCTTTAGACTGTGGGAGGAAACCGGAGCAAACCCACACAGACACGGGGAGAACGTGCAAACTCCTCACAGAGAGTGGCCCGAGGCTGGAATCGAACCCAGGTCCCTGG
Organism: Chiloscyllium punctatum; assembly: GCF_047496795.1. NCBI lineage: Eukaryota > Metazoa > Chordata > Chondrichthyes > Orectolobiformes > Hemiscylliidae > Chiloscyllium > Chiloscyllium punctatum. The sequence continues at coordinate 41,739,465 of NC_092787.1, read as the reverse complement.
CGCTGGGAGGCAGCAGTGCTAACCACTGAGCCACTGTGCAAATAAGCAAAGACAAATTACGTTTGACAAATTTGTCAGAACATGTTGAAGAGATAACACGCTTGGTCGATGAGAAGGAGTCAGTAGTTAATGGATTCTGGAACATTTTAATTGGGAAAGATCAAAGCTGATACCAATGTACAGTAACCTTTCCCTCTATTTCTAGTGTGTGGTAACCAGTGATTTCTATATTACAGGAGAGGTAAAATCATTACAGATATAACAGGCAGACGTACTCTGTGCTTGTGCTATGAATTGTCCATCACATGCACGCAGGGTTTGAGATACATCCTTGTGGTCTTTATGAACCTCTTGTGCAACTGGGCACTTAATGGAACATCAGAGCAAGCCAGTGTGAAGAGTCCTGGACTAAGGCTCACCCCCGCACGACAAAAACTCCAGATTTAACAGATTTGAGAAAGCGACTGCGCCAGCTTCCGTGTCTGACATTATTGAAGGTTTCAACACGGTGCTGTCGATCAACAAATTCAGAACAGATCCAAACTCAGCCTGGACCTGGCACGGACTCAGATATTGAAAGATCCTGATTGCCAGAGAGTGGGGATGGCTGACTGACTCATTCTTTCTCCGAGAGGCTGGTAACCTGGATCCTCTCACCAACCTGCAGGCCCTCCTGAAGCAGAGCCAAGGAATGGAAGTGCTGAGCTCTTGTCCAGTCTCCAAACTGGTCGAGTTTACTGATGGGAAGCAGCCTCTAAGACTGTCATCAAAACCCATCAATGATCAAACCAGCACGGTTATGTTCATCTGGACACGTCCCAACCACTCTGGCAACTTGGGCTTGGAAACATAGCACTGTCTCCCCCAGTGTCACTCCAACTATCTCCCCCAGTGTCTCCCCTCGTGTCACCCCGCTGTCGCCCCCAGTGTCACCCCCCCCGTGTCTCCCCCAGTGTCTCCCGTATCATCCTGCTGTCTCCTCCAGTGTCTCTCCCCCAGTGTCACCCCTCCAGTGTCTCCCCTCGTGTCACCCCACTGTCTTCCCCAGTGTCACCCCCCCCATGTCTCCCCCAGTGTCACCCCCCCCATGTCACCCCGCTGTCTCCCCAAGTGTCTCCCCCAGTGTCACCCCCCCGCGTCTCCCCCAGTGTCACCGCCCCCGTGTCTCCCCTCGTGTCACCCCGCTGTCTCCCCCAGTGTCACCCCCACCGTCTCCCCCTGTGTCTCCCACAGTGTCACTCCTACAGCTGTTCCCTCAGCAGAATCTGCTGGATGGACCAGAGGTCTGAGAGAGAGAGAGAGGGGGGAGGGAGAGAGAGAGACGGAGGGAAAGAGAGAGCGAGGGAGAAAGAGAGAGAGACTGGTCTGTCTGATGTTTGTTCAATATTGTTGCAGTGATTGATGATATAACTCTCTCCATTGTGAGGAACCTGACCCCTGACTGACCACAACAGGCCATTCCAACACCAACACGACACAGATCATGGTAAATATGACTGAGCAGTGTGGGAGTGACCATGGTGTGGGAGTGACCGCAGTGAGGGAGTGACCGCAGTGAGGGAGTGACCGCAGTGTGGGAGTGACCGCAGTGAGGGGGTGACCACGGTGTGGGAGTGACCGCAGTGAGGGAGTGACCGCGGTGTGGTAGTGACCGCGGTGAGGGAGGGACCGCGGTGAGGGAGGGACCGCGGTGAGGGAGTGACCGCAGTGTGGGAGTGACCGCAGTGAGGGAGTGACCGCGGTGTGGGAGTGACCGCAGTGTGGGAGTGACCGCGGTGAGGGAGAGACCGTGGTGTGGGAGTGACCGCGGTGTGGGAGTGACCGCAGTGAGGGAGTGACCGCAGTGTGGGAGTGACCGCAGTGAGGGAGTGACCGCGGTGAGGGAGTGACCGCAGTGTGGGATTGACCGCGGTGAGGGAGTGACCGCGGTGAGGGAGGGACCGCGGTGAGGGAGTGACCGCGGTGTGTGAGTGACTGTGGTGAGGGAGTGACCGCAGTGAGGGAGTGACCGCGGTGTGGGAGTGACCGCGGTGTGGGAGTGACCACGGTGAGGGAGTGACCGTGGTGAGGGAGTGACCGCGGTGTGAGAGTGACCGCGGTGAGGGAGTGACCACGGTGTGGGAGTGACCATAGTGAGAGAGTGACCGCGGTGTGGGAGTGACCGTGGTGAAGGAGCGACCGCAGTGTGAGTGACCGCGGTAAGGGAGTGACAGTGGTGAGGGAGTGACCGTGGTGTGGGAGTGACCGTGGCGAGAGAGTGACCATGGTAGAGGGTGACTGTGGTGTGGGAGTGACTGTGGTGAGAGACTGACCGTGGTAAGGGAGTGACCACAGTGAAAGAATGACCATGGTGAGGGAGTGACCGTGGTGTGGGAGTGACCGTGGTGTGGGAGTGACCATGGTGACAGTGACCGTGGTGAGACAGTGACTGCGGTAAGAGAGTGACCATGGTGAGGGAGTGACCGTGGTGAGAGTGACCGCGGTAAGAGAGTGACCGTGGTAAGAGAGTGACCGCGGTGAAGGAGTGACTGTGGTGTGGGAGTGACCATGGTGACGGTAACTGTGGTGAGACAGTAACCATGGTGAGAGAGTGACCGCGGTGAGAGTGACCGTGGTGTGGGGGTGCCCCTTTTGCAATGCCATCTCTCTCAGGCTGTCGGATGCCCCCTGTCTCTCTCTCTCTCTCTCTCTCTGTTACCCAGTTCACTATCACATCGACTGCTCTCGGTCGGTATGAATCAGTGACCCTCGAGGGACCAGTGACCGGGGCTGGTCAATCTCACTGCTGAATACAGGCTGGGGCATGATGACAGCCCACCTACCCCCAGACCCTCACTCTGCCTCTCCTGAAATACTTAGTGTGTGAGCCCCCCACCCCCGCCAGGGGGCGGGGGGGGGGGGGGTGGATGCCCAGTGGAGCCAGCCAAACCTGGGAGATGCCAAGCCCCGGTGACATTGGCTTGGCACACGGCGCGGGAACCTGTGCACTCAGTGCAACAAGCTCACCCTGGGGCCCACGTACTTGCAGCCGTGAACAGAATACTGGTAACCCCCCGCTGTGTAGTAATTCAACTCCCTGGAGAGGTCACTGAGCTGGGCGGGCTCCGGGTAGTGCCCCTCTCTCATCATCGCCTCCAGGAAGCAGCCCTCGATGTGGCTCCTCTCAAGGAGAGTGAACGGGACGATTTCGGCGTGGTCCCAGAGGGGGTGGAACTGGCTCAGCGACGACTGAACAATGAGGAGGAGTTCTTCCGCCCCGGGGGGCCCCCTGGCCAGGCCGCTGGAGGCGTTCTGGAGCACAAACTTGGTGATCTCGCCCTGCCCGTAACTGCTGATCAAGACGTAGACCGCGTTGAGGAACTCGTTGGGCTGACCCGGCTGCAGGTAACCCCGCAGGAAGTCCAGCAAGGCCGGCTGCATGTACTCCACCTCATCGAAGATGAGCAGAGGGATCTTCTCCTCTTCCTCCGCCTGCCTCACCACGCTGGCAATGCCCCCCGCCAGCTCCTGCAGGCAGGCGGTGCCGTTGTCCTGTCCTGGGCAGTGGTGCAGCACGAAATACTGCAGTACCAGCTCGTCGCCCAGCACCGCGCGGAAGTGCTTCCCCAGCAGCCTCCCCGTCAGGCTCTTCCCGACCCCACTAGGACCGTTCAAAGACAGCAACAGTGGCTTGTCGTGAATGTGAGTGGCCAGGTAGTCCCCCAGCAAATCCAGCAGGGAGTCAATCGCCACGGTCTGACCAAACACCTCCCTCTTCAGCGTCTTCTCCAACCCGGCCAGGTCATACTTCAGCACGTTATCATCCAGGTTCTCGATGGCGTTGTAGATCTGAAAGAAGACGATCAGGCTCAGCAGGAACAGGCAGTTCTTGGCCTTGCTCTTCTTCTCCTCAGGCAGGTACCTCCTGGTATCACTCGGGTACAGCACCTTGCGCCTCTTGCTGGAGCGCCGCCTCTTCGCGGTTTTGACGGGCACCTTCTCGAAGGTGAAATGTTCGGCCGGCTTGGCTCTGTGCTTGAAGGCGCGCTCCAACAGCTCCGGGCCTTTGGCGGGCAGGTAGCGGCCCTCCAGCCCTGAGGCCTCGCTGCGCTCTGCAGCCACCCTCCGCCTCTTCATGACCAGGTATTTGTGGCGAATCCGATAGGCTGCCCTCAGAGGCGATGTCACCGTGGAGATCCGCTGCTTGACGCCCTGTAGGGCTTTGGGAGCTGCGTCCATTTTGGGCCTTGTCACCTCCATTGCCATCTCCTCAACCTTCGCCCTTGATCACCGCTGGACCTGTAACAACAACAACCAGCATGTCTACATTTACGTAGCGCCTTCAGCAGCAACAAAACCCCCCCCCACCGCCCTTCCCCCCGCACCGAGGAGCTCCACTGGACTGATTATCACGGAAAATTACCAATCGTCAGGGAAGACCCATCTGGGTCACTAAAGGCCTTCAAGCCATCCTTACCCAATCGGGCCTAACACGTGACTCCAGACCCACAGCAACGTGGCTGGCTGGCTCTGAACGGCCCTCTGGGCAACTAGGGATGGACAATAAATGCCAACTGAGCCAGCGACATCCGGCGAATGAATTTTTAAAAGCGGCATCATCGGGCTTTTATCAGGACAACGTCCAGAAGCTGCGGGAAAGAGAAAGGGGCATCTTACACAAGACGTGGGATTGAGCCGTTCAGAGAGGGAATTCGAGCGTTTGGGGAGGGGGCGGCTGAAGGCATGTCCACAGAGTAAGGCAAGAACTGGAGGAATACAGAGGGATTCATAAAACTGGACAGCAATACCAACAGCAGTGACTTTCATCCAAACTATTTTGCTTTATTTAGATTCATTCTCAGAAGGTGGGTGTCCCTGGATGGGCCCAGCATTTATTGCCCATCCCTAGTTGCCCCTTGAGAAGGTGGGGGTGAGCTGCCTTCTTGAGCCGCTGCAGTCCATGTGCTGTAGGCCGACCCACACTGTCCCTGAGGGAGAGAATTCCAGGATTGTGGCCCAGTGAAGGGAGAGAATTCCAGGATTGTGGCCCAGTGAAGGAACGGTGATATATTTCCAAGTCAGGATGGTGAGGGGCTGGGAGCTGAACATGTAGGTGGGGGTGTTCCCAGGAATCTGCAGCCCCCGGTCTATGGTGGGTATGACGGACACAGTGCAGAATTCAAGTGTGGTGCTGCAGGGAGACACGGGAATCTCATAGAACTAGGACATGGAGCTAGACATACAGTGGGGTGTGTGTGTGTATGTGTGTGTGTGTGTGTCTGTGTGTATGTGTGTCTGTGTGTGCGTGTGTGTGTCTATATGTGTGTGTGTATATGTGTGTGTGTCTGTGTATCTGTGTGTGTGTATGTGTGTGTGTGTATATCTGTGTGCGCGTGTGTGTGTATCTGTGTGTGTGTGTCCGTGTGTGTGTGTGTGTGTATCTGTGTGCGTGTCTGTGTGCGCGTGTGTCTGTCTGTCTGTGTGTGTGTGTATCTGTGTGTGTGTGTCTGTGTGTATCTGTGTGTGCGTGTATCTGTCTGTCTGTGTGTGTGTCTGTGTGTGTGTGTGTCTGTGTTTGTGTGTCTGTGTGTGTGTGTATCTGTGTGTGCGTGTGTGCGCGTATCTGTCTGTGTGTGTGTGTGTGTGTGTATTCCGAGCCTTTGACCTGCTCGTGTACCCACTATGTTTATATGATGAGTCTAGTTGGGTTGCTGGTCAATGGTGACCCCCAGGATGTTGATATTGGGGGACTCAGTGATGGTGACACTGTTGAATGTCAGCGGGCGGTGGTTGGATTGTCTCGTGTTGGTGATGGTCACAGCCTGGCATTTGTGTGGTGTGTATGTTACTCACCACTTGTCAACCCAAGCTTGGACATTGTCCCGACTGTGTTGCACTTGAACATGGACTGCTTCCGAATCTGAGGAGTGGCAAACGGTGCTGAACACTGTCCAATCATTGGCGAACACCCCCACTTCTGACCTTATGATGGAGGGAAGGTCATTGGGGAAGCAGCTTGGCGTATTGGCCACACAGCCCAAGAGAAACAAGGTCTCAGCTGCGCTCACCCTGCGGTTTGCTCTGCGTCGTTTCTAACTTTTTCCTTTTCCAGTGGGAACGGTTCTGGAAGGTTCTAGCCATAGCTGTCCTCACTGCCTGAGGTCATGTGACGGGACAACAGGGAAGTTGTTTAGTGTGCTCCACACAATATCAGGAAGTAGCTTTTATAAAAAGACTTGTTTCTGTTGAGCAGCAGCAGCATGGTTCCCACTGCCTTTGACCCCCCCCGCCACCCCACACAGAGTGACGGTTACACACTGTGTTAAACTTAGTCACAGCTTTAAAGAAGGTTGTGCCTCTCACCTGCCCAGGCTGATCCCAGAGACAGGGAGTATTGGGCTCCACTCTGCTGATAAAGTAAAGGACTCAGACCCAGCCCGGGGCGGCTGGGAGGCAGCAAGTGTTACACTTCCCTAACTTCCTGCAGCTTCCGGAAAGCTTTGTCAGTTCACAAGCACCTCCCCGGGCCATACCCCGACGCCCTAGATTCAACCGCACAAGGAAATCACGGCATCGTAGAATGAGTGAGGCCATTCAGCCCGTTGATGCCCGTGCTAGCTCTTCAGAACAGCAATCCACATAATCCGACAGCCCTGCTCATCCCCCATTACCCTGGACTGCTTTCTCTTTCCAAGTACTCACTGAATTCCTTTTGGAAAGTTTTCGACTTCCTGTTCTCAGGTATAAATGTAACGCATTCGAACAACTCGCGGCGCTTAATATATCCTCAGAACCTGCTGCTGTCATTGTTAATGACTATAAACAGGAATCGACTACTCTCCTCCGACACCCCATCCCCCATTTACTGAAAGCCTTCAGCGTGTTTAACATCTTGCTGAAGCTCTTTCTTGGTTGTCTTTGTTCCTTCCATCCCTCACCACGCCCCGCGTTGGAGCCCTGTGTCCCTCAAAAGCACTGACTGGAATCGGGCAACATGCGATAAAGATTGACGAGGTAAGGTCTTAGGGAGTGTTGCTGAACAAAGAGACCTTGGAGTGCAGGTTCATAGCTCCTTGAAAGTGGAGTTGCAGGTAGATAGGATAGTGAAGAAGGCGTTTGGTATGCTTTCCTTTATTGGTCAGAGTATTGAGTACAGGAGTTGGGAGGTCATGTTGCAGCTGTACAGGACATTGGTTAGGCCACTGTTGGATTACTGCATGCAATTCTGGTCTCCTTCCTATCGGAAAGATGTTGTGAAACTTGAAAGGGTTCAGAAAAGATTTACAAGGATGTTGCCAGGGTTGGAGGATTTGAGCTCTAGGGAGAGGCTGAACAGGCTGGGGCTGTTTTCCCTGGAGTGTCGGAGGCTGAGGGGTGACCTTATAGAGGTTTATAAAATATAGAGGGGCATGGATAGGATAAATAGACAAAGTCTTTTCCCTGAGGTCAGGGAGTCCAGAACTAGAGGGCATAGGTTTAGGGTAAGAGGGGAAAGATATAAAAGGGACCTAAGGGGCAACTTTTTCACGCAGAGGGTGGTACGTGTATGGAATGAGCTGCCAGAGGATGTGGTGGAGGCTGGTACAATTGTAACATTTAAGAGGCATTTGGATGGGTATATGATTAGGAAGGGTTTGGAGGGATATGGGCCGGGTGCTGGCAGGTGGGACTAGATTGGGTTGGGATATCTGGGTCAGCATGGATGGGTTGGGCAGAAGGGTCTGTTTCCATGCTGTACATCTCTATGACTCTATGAAGACCGAGAGGCTGTAGCTATCAGCAAAGACTGAACGGTCTGAGTCCAGTATGTGACCTGATCCCCAGGGGGTTTGACAGAGTCAGTGTGGAGGAGGCACAGAGCTGTCGGATGGTCCAAAGCTAAGGATTATAGAAAGAAGAGAGTCACAAATAAGTATCCCAGGGAATCCAGCAGAAATCTCTCCTCTGAGTGAGAGTATGGAGTGATGGAGGCCATTAGAATGGATAGATTTAAGGGAACACAGAACAGTCCAGCACAGAAACAGGCCCTTCAGCCCATCATGTTGTGCCAAACATGGCGTCACGTTAAACAATGATTCATTCACATCCAAGGAGAAAAGAGCTGGTGGATCCAGTGATAGAGTGAGAGGGAGTACAGCTGTGGGTGTCCCTGGATGGGCCCAGCATTTATTGCCCATCCCTAGTTGCCCCTTGAGAAGGTGGGGGTGAGCTGCCTTCTTGAGCCGCTGCAGTCTATGTGCTGTAGGCTGACCCACACTGTCCCTGAGGGAGAGAATTCCAGGATTGTGGCCCAGTGAAGGAACGGTGATATATTTCCAAGTCAGGTTGGTGAGGGGCTGGGAGCTGAACATGTAGGTGGGGGTGTTCCCAGGAATCTGCAGCCCCCGGTCTATGGTGGGTATGACGGACACAGTGCAGAATTCAAGTGTGGTGCTGCAGTGGGACACGGGAATCTCATAGAACTAGGACATGGAGCTAGACATACAGTGGGGTATGTGTGTGTATGTGTGTGTGTGTGTGTCTGTGTGTGTGTGTGTCTGTGTGTGCGTGTGTGTGTCTATATGTGTGTGTGTATATGTGTGCGTGTCTGTGTGCGTGTATCTGTGTGTGTCTGTGTGTATGTGTGTGTGTCTGTATGTGTGTGTCTATGTGCGCATGTGTGTCTGTGTGTGTCTGTGTGTGTGTCTGTATGTGTGTGTCTATGTGCGCATGTGTGTCTGTGTGTGTGTGCATGAGCGTGTGTCTGTCTGTGTGTGCGTGTGTCTGTGCGTGTGTGTCTGTGTGTGTGTATGTGTGTGTATCTGTGTGTCTGTGTGCGCGTGTGTGTCTGTGTGTGTGTGTCTGTCTGTATGTGTGTGCGTGTCTGTGTGTGTGTGTACCTGTGTGTGTGTCTGTCTGTGTGTCCGTGTGTGTATCTGTGTGTGTGTGTCTGTGTGTGTGTATGTGTGTGTATATGTGTGTGTATCTGCGTGTATCTGTGTGTGTCTGTATGTGTGTCTGTATGTGTGTGTGTCTGTGTGCGCGTGTATGTCTGTGTGTGTGTCTGTCTGTGTATGTGTCTGTCTGTGTGTGTGTCTATGTGTGTGTGTCTGTATGTGTGTGTGTGTCTGTCTGTGTGTGTGTCTATGTGTGTGTGTCTGTATGTGTGTGTCTGTGTGTGTGAGTGTGTGACTGTGTGTGTGTGTGTCAGTATCTGTCTGTGTGCGTGTGTGTATGTGTGTATGTCTGTCTGTGTGTGCCTGTGTGTGTGTCTGTCTGTTTGTGTGTGTCTGTGTGTGTGTCTGTCTGTGTGTGTGTATGTTTGTGTGTGTGTATGTATCTGTGTGTGTGACTGTGTGTGTATGTGTGTGTGTGTCTCTCTCCGTATGTTTGTGTCTGTGTGTGTGTCTGTGTGTATGTGTGTCTGTCTGTGTGTATGTGTGTGCATGCCTGTCTGTCTGTGTGTGCGCGTGTCTGTCTGTGCGTGTGTCTGTGTGTGTGTGTATCTGTCTGTGTATATGTGTCTGTGTATATGTGTGTGTCTGTGTATATGTGTGTGTCTGTCTGTGTGTGTGTGTGCGCGTGTGTGTGTCTATCTGTGTGTGTGTGGGTGTGTGTGCGCGTGTGTCTGTGTGTGTGTATATGTGTGTATGTACGTGTGTGTCTGTGTGTATATGTGTGTGTGTGTGTGTCTGTGTCTGTATGTGTGTATATGTGTGTGTGTGTATGTGTGTGTCTGTGTGTATATGTGTGTATATGTATGTGTGTCTGTCTGTGTGTGTGTGTCTATGAGTGTGTGTGTGTGTCTGTCTGTGTGTCTGCGGGTGTGTGTGTATGTGTGTGTGTGTCTGCGCGTGTGTGTCTGTGTGTGTGTATGCATGCGTGTGTGTGCATGTGTGTGTGTGCATGTGTGTGCGTGCGTGTGTGTGTCTGTGAGTGTGCGTGTCTGAGTGTCTGTGAGTGTGTGTGTGTGTGTGTGCGTGTGTGTCTGTGCGTATGTGTGTCTGTGTGTGTGAGTGTGTGTGTGTGCATGTATGTGTGTGTCTGTGTCTTTGTGTGTGTGTGTGTGTGTGTGTGTGTGTCTGTGTGCGTGTCTGTGTGTGTGTCTGTGTGCGTGTATGTCTGTGTGTCTGTCTGTGTGTGTATGTCTGTGTGTCTGTCTGTGTGTGTCTGTGTGTGTGTATGTCTGTGTATGTCTGTGTGTATGTGTGTGTGTGTGTGCATGTATGTGTGTGTCTGTGTATGTCTGTGTGTATGTCTGTGTGTGTGTATGTGTCTGTGTGTGTATGTGTCTGTGTGTGTGTGTGTCTGTGTGTGTGTATGTGTATGTGTGTGTGCATGTGTTCACATTATACGTTTCCCCCCAGAAAGCAGCCTCTGAGACACTGCGATGTTTGTTGAGATTGTGAAACCCTTGGTGAGAACCTAACACAATAGGAGTTCCCTTACCAGCCCACAGAGCGACTCTGCACGGTCTGTGCTCTGTCCTGGCCTCACTGCGTTCTGAGCTGGACCCTCCTACAAACCATCTGGATCGTTCTCCGAGCTTGCCATGTGTAGAATCATTGCTGCTCTGCCTAATTCTGGGATGAAGATAAAACACTGTGAAGTGTAGTCCTCAGTCACTCAGTGGGCTGCATAAAAACTTCATATTACGGTGAAAGATGTTGTCGAAAATTGAACCACAGCTTGTCACTGCTTCTCAGACTCCCGGTCAAAAATCACCCAACACCAGGTTAGAGTCCAACAGGTTTATTTGGAAGCACTAGCTTTCGGAGCGCTGCTCCTTCATCAGGTGGGTGTAGAGAAAGCACTCCAAAAGTTAGTGCTTCCAAATAAACCTGTTGGACTCTAACCTGGTGTTGGGTGATTTTTAACTTTGTCCACCCCAGTCCAACACCGGCATCTCCAAATCATTTCAGCTTCCTGTCACTGAGAGCTGTGTAAGTATTGGATAGGAGGGACAGAACAGCTACAAAACCCCAGGGCTGGTGAGTGTAAAACCTGACAAACCAGCCATCTGCTCCTGAAGGGTAACGCAGTGGGTGTGCTGGGACACGGGAGGGCATTTGATAAACATATCAGACATGTGAGCATGGCAGAGCTTAAAAGGTTTAAAAGGGACAGTGGAAACACTGCAGGCAGCATTGTCCGAGAGACAGGGAGAAAAGAGCAAGGTTAGAGCACGTGCCTAATGCCGTCACAAAACCAGGAGCCCAAACCACTCCACATTAAAGCCCTTGACAAAGGCTCTATCTGTCAAGGTTTCACTTAATAAAACCCTACCAGAGCTCCTCAAGTAAACCGAATCCATGTACCTCAGGTGTGTTACATGGAGGTACGTCAGCTTTAAGTCGAGGGACAGTCACAGAGTCATACAGCACAGAAACAGACCCTTCGGTCCAACCAGTCCATAATCACAAACTAGACTCGGCCCAACTGCCTGCTCCTGGCCCATATCCCTCCAAACATTTCTTGTTCAAGTCATTATTCAAATGTCTTTGAAACTGCAGTTTGAAACTTTGAAGTTGCAGCTGTACCCTGCATCCACCACGTCCTCTGGAGGTTCATTCCACACACAAACCACTCTGCTTAAAACAGCTGCCCCCCATGTCTTGTTTAAATCTTTCTCCTCTCATGCCCCCTTGTCCTGAAAAAAACCCCACCCCAATGAAAAGCCACCTGCCTTTCACCTTATCTCTACCCCTTAGGATTTTACAAACCTTTGTCAGGTCACCCCTGAGCCTCCTACCCTCCAGTGACACATGTCCCAGCCTATCCAGCCTCTCCTTCTGCCTCCAACCCTCCATTCCCAGCAACGTCCTGGTAAAGCTCTGAACCCTTAATAATATCCTTCCTATAACAGGGTGACCAGAACTGAACACAGTAGCCCAGAAGAGCCAATGTCCTGTATAACCTCAACATGACATTCCAACTCCAATACTCAAAGGTCTGAGCAATGAAGGCAAATGTGCTAAATGCCTTCTTAACCACCCCGTCTCCATGGGCTGTAAACTTCAAAGAATTATGGACTTAAACCCCTACATCCTACAATACTACCCAAGGGCCTACTTTTAATTGTATAAGTCCACCTGCCACTCCTCGGCCCACTGACCCAATTGTAAATGACCCCTTTGTAATCTTCACTTTCTCCTCTCCCAGCAATCCCGGTGTCATCAGCAAACGTACCTCCTATGTTCTCACCTAAATCATTTATATAAATGCTCACAGGTCTCCAGTTTGAAAAATAACCCTCCACCACCCACTGTCTGTCTCCTGGCGTTAGGATAAATTTGAATCCAATCGGCTAGCTCACCCTGAATCCTAGGTGATCTAACTTTACTAATTAGTCGACCACCTGGAACTTTGTCAAAAGCTTCAGTAAAATCCAAGTAAATGATGTCTACCGTTCCGCCCTTATCTTGGTTACTCACTCAAAAAAACTCAGGCAAGTCTGTGAGACACGATTTCCCTCTTGTTCAAAGCCATGCTGACTATCCCTAACCATTCCTTGCCTCTCCGAATATAAATATAACAATCCTATCTTTCAGAATGACCTCAACAACCTGCCCACCAGCAAAGTCAGCCTCACAGGCCTGTAGTTTTCAGCCTTCCCCTTACATTCTTTTCTTTAAACAAAGACACTACATCAGCCACTCGCCAGTCATTCAGCACCGCAGCCATGATTATAGATGATATAAATATTTCTGCAAGGGGCGCTGTGACTTCCCCCCCCCCTCTACAAACTTTCCACAAAGTCCGAGGATACACGAGATCAGGTCCGAGAGATGTACCCACCTTTATATTTTCTAAGACCTCTAGCACTTCCTCTTTTGTAATGTGAACTGTTTCCAAAACGTCAATATCTATTTTCCAGTCTTCTAGCTTTCATTTTCTCCACAGTCAAAACTGACGCTGAATATTCATTGAATATCTCCCCCATCTCCTGAGCTTCAACACAAAGATGGCCTGTTTGATCTTTAAGGAGCCCAACTCTCTTTAGCTGTTCTTTTACTCCGAATGTACTTGTGGATCATCCTTCACCCTAACTGCTAAGACTGTCTCCTACCTGCTCTTCCCCTTCCTCATCTCCACCTTAAGGATGCCCCGATACTCTCTCTACTGATTGTGAGAGATCCTCAGGGGTGTTGCTTTTCCTAATAAATACAAATGGTACCGACCCTGTGTGCAGGGGACAATGCGATAATACAAGACTTGAGAGCAACGTAATTTGTCAAGGGGAGAGTACAGAACTTCAAAGGATATGAACAGGTAGGTGCAGAGGGCCGAGAGAATAGAGACATGTGAAATGATGCATTTTTATAGCAGCAGAATAAAGGGTCCAATTCTAAAGTACTTGCAGGAGCTGAGAGACCTCTCTGTAAATGTACAGAACCTGTTAAAGATGGCAGGACAGGAAGAGAGGGTGATTAACAAAGCAAACACTATCCTAGACTTCATAAGTGGAGCAGAGAGTTTAAGAACAGGGAGGTAATGCTGAACTTATACAGGACACTGGCTGGAGGTCAGATAGTGCACTGTCTGGGTGCTGCACTACTGAGGGGTGAAGGAAGTGAACGCATTGCACAGAGAGCGTGAGAGATCGTCCAAGGTAGTTCCAAGGATGAGGCACGTCAGTTATGAGGAGTTGGGACTGTCTTCCTCAGAGTGGAGAAGTCAGGACAGGGGGGGGGATTTGAGAGAAGCTTTCAAAATCCCTGGGGGAGACCTGTTCAGAGTAGATCGGGATAAACTATTCCGGCTTGTAAAAGGATCGAGAACCAGACAGCTCGGATTTAAAGTAATTTGCAAAAGAAGCAAACGTGAGGTGAGGAAAAGCAAACTCAGACAGCGAGTGGTTCGGGTGTGGAATGCCCAACCCAGAAATATGCTCGAGGCAGGTTCAACAGATGCATTCAGAGGCCATGAGAGGGTAATTTGAATAAAAGTATTTGAATAATATCATTTGAATAAAAGCATTGAGAAAAAGGCCAGATGTTGGTCAGAAGCTGTGCTGTTCATTTGGAGAGCCAGCACAGGACTGATGGGCCAACTGGCCTTCCCCTATTCCAGAACCATTCTGTGAAAGGCAGCCTCACCCCCATGAGGCAAACATGGCTCCAAAACCGCTCCCCCCCCCCAGTCCCCTCCCCATGAGGGTCATCAATTGAACATAACACGAATCCTTCCTCAATGTTGCCTCTCCCCAACTCCCACTCACACGGAGCCACAGAAACTCCCAGTCCCCGTGAATCCCTCCCCCTCCCCGTCAATCGACCCCCTCCCCGTCAATCGACCCCCTCCCCGTCAATCGACCCCCTCCCCGTCAATCGACCCCCTCCCCGTGCCTCCACCAGCTCCATGATGGAATACCTATTCCTGTTTTCTGGGCACCCACGGCCCCCCCCCCTCTCCCTGTCTCTCCAACTTGGCTCCATCTGGCCATGTGCCCCCACACCCCTCACCCCAATGTCTGCTACGCCTGGCGTCAGCCGGATTGGACCCAAAATTCTGGAATTCTCTCCCGAAGTCGTTTTCCCTGTAATTACGGCCGGGCTGCTGTGCCCCTCACCCCTCCATACACCAGCTTTGTGATGGCCATTGCCTGTGTACCCCAAAGCACACGGGGGGTTACGGTTCAAGTGGACCTGAGGTGCGTTAATACGAGAGGCTGGTACATTCTAATACCAAGGTCTGGGCAGTTAGGGTGAGGGTGGTCACTGACCCCTGGAGTGGGCCCTGAGATGTTGGCGTTTGGCATCCAAGATGGTGGCCACAAGGTGGTAGGGTTGAGCTGGGGCCACCAGGGACCACACTCCCCCCGCCCCTCAGGGACTGTACATCAGTAATTACCTGCTCCTGGTGGTCTCCAGATCTACAGTTATCCAGGCTGTAACAAGCTCCACTAAACAGCATCTCACCACAGGTGAATTTCACCCTCACCGTCTTCCTATTACCTTCGCTCTGTGGGTTTCTCTCACAGTGTCTGTCCACTCCTCAGCTGTTGTAACTCTGACATTGCCTCTGTCTCATTAACACTGTCCTCGGGGTACCTTGTTACTTGTCGTAAGTGTACAATTTTTGGCTTTACCTGGGCAGGGTCGGCAGGGAGAAATTCCACCCACTTGGAGAAGGGATGAGAGTGACAAGGCTTTTATTTAAAAAGGAGAATGACCGTTGTGTGAAAACCTTCTTCACTCAGTGGGCGATTAACCTGGAATACATGGCTTGGAAATGTGCCCGTTTGGGGGGGGGGGCGGGGGGGGTTCAAACGAGGCAATCAAGAGGCAATGAATAGAAATAATGTGCAGGGTTACAGGAAAAAGACGAGATAATGAGACTTAGCTAATGAGCACGCACCATGGGCTGAATACACTCCCTCAGCATCGAACAATTCTGCAATTGTGTGCATCGAGATCGAGTTGCTGTGACAGCCAGGAAACACATGGTGATAAAATGTTTTTGCTCTTTCTGACAGTGCAGCCTATCACAACCTGAGGAGCTTTGGATACAGTGCAGTTCCTCGATATGTGCGATGCGGTAGATGGTTATTTACTGGAACTGCAACAAGAATAACCTGCATTTAAATATCACCTCCTCACACAACACGACACCCCAAGACATTTCACGGGAGCTTGACCTGACGGAAGTTGACGCCAAGTTACAGAATGACCAAAGGATTGTCCGGAGATGAAGCTGTTAGTGGCCAGGAGTGGACAGATCGGGTTAAGATTCAGATCCGCCCGGATCTGACTGAGCACTCTGTTCATCCTGAGACTCTTGCGGAATGGTTGAGCAAGAGAGTTCCAGAACTTGAGGCACGGTCGGCTCCAAACTGATTTCTTCAAACCCAACCATGACGGGTTAAAGGTTAACTGGACAGGTCAATGAAAAATCAAAATGGAGAAATACATGAAAACCAGGCCCGATGCAAAACCAGCCTGTTTTTACTCGGGGGGGGGGGGGCAAGAGGAGAAAATGGCTGACCTGGAGGGGCAGTGGGACCTGTCTGCTTGTGCCTTTTAAATAGGACCATCTCGACTTGTATTCAACCTGTCTTTTGAGGGCTGAGGTAACTGTGAAATGGTGAAACAGCACCTAATCAGAACAGTATTAATATCAGGGACTCCATCCCACTCGACAGACCTTACCCATTGGACCGGGATCGTGAGACTGGGGACGTGGACTTTCCCCCGTTGGGCTGCAGTCGCCACAGACAGAGCACCCAATACCAATGTCTCCGATACTCAGCAAGACAATGTGAATCTCACTCAGTCACAGAGTCATATGGAAACAGACCCTTCGGTCCAACATGGTCATGCTGACCATGTTCCCAAACCAAACTAGTCCCATCTGCCTGCACTCGGCCCACGTCCCTCCAAATCTTTCTTATTCATGTCCTTATCCAAATGTCTTTTAAATGGAGTAACGGTGCCGGCATCCCCAACCTCCTCTGGAAGTGTATTCCACACACACGAACCACCCTCTGCGTAAAAAGGTCGCCCCCCCTCGCCTGTCCTTTTATAATCTTTCTCCTCTCACCCTAAAAATACAGCCCCGAGTCTCGAAAAAGACGGTCTCTGTAATAATGTCACCCTCCTATGCTCCAGTGAAAATAAATCCCAGCCTATCGGCAAATCTGAACCCTCTCCCACCTCCTCCCCGAAACACGATGACCAGAATAGGCCTCACCACCATCCTGTACAATTATTCAAATATATAAGTACATAGTGTCATTTAAGTTAGCAGATTCACTCATTAATTTGCATAATGTCTCTAGTATACATTAAGTGAGTAAATTTGCTTCCTGTCTTGTTGCATTAATTTTGGTCAGACTTTAAAGAAACCAATCAGGTACTTTCGGCCTACACCAGCCTTTCCCAAGGGAGTGGTAACCGAGCACTCAGGGCTGCAGGGTGCTCACAGTCTCCCTGCTCTTGTTATGCTTTCAAGGGATTTGAGAGTGGGTCACCCAGCTGCTGGCGCTGGCTCTAGTCAGAGAAGGTTGTGTGACGATTGGGCAGTGCGGAGGGTTAGCAGTGTGGGGATGCGAGGGGGTGGCGGGTGTGAGGGAGGGACGACGTTGCAAGCGATCGCGGGAGTGGTACAGCATGTGCTGTGCTGGGATGTGGGTCCAGCGGCAGACCCGACTGAAAGCTCACCGAAAAACAACCCATGAATCAGCCAGAGAGTGATGGCAAGAGATACGCACAGTCAAGGTAATAGGGATGGAGGGGCATAATGGGGACAGGGAGAGGGGGTCAAAAGGAGACAGAGGGAGGGTAATACAGAGACACAGAGGGAGGGTAATACAGAGACACAGAGGGAGGGTATTAGAGACACAGAGGGAGGGTAATACAGAGACACAGAGAGAGGGGAATAGAGACACGGGGGGGGGGGAATAGAAACACAGAGGGAGGGGAATACAGAGACACAGAGGGAGGGTAATACAGAGACACAGAGGGAGGGGTAATAGAGACACAGAGGGAGGGTAATACAGAGACACAGAGAGAGGGGAATAGAGACACGGGGGGGGGAATAGAAACACAGAGGGAGGGGAATACAGAGACACAGAGGGAGGGTAATACAGAGACACAGAGGGAGGGGTAATAGAGACACAGAGGGAGGGTAATAGGGACACAGAGGGAGGGTAATACAGAGACACAGAGGGAGGGTAATACAGAGACACAGAGGGAGGGTAATAGAGACACAGAGGGAGGGTAATACAGAGACACAGAGGGAGGGTAATAGAGACACAGAGGGAGGGTAATAGAGAGACACAGTTGGAGTGTAATAGAGACACAGTGGGAGGGTAATAGAGACACAGAGGGAGGGTAATACAGAGATACTGAGGGAGGGTAATAGAGACACAGAGGGAGGGTAATAGGGACACAGAGGGAGGGTAATAGGGACACAGAGGGAGGGTAATACAGAGATACAGAGGGAGGGTAATAGAGACACAGAGGGAGGGTAATACAGAGACACTGAGGGAGGGTAATAGAGATACAGAGGGAGGGTAATAGGGACACAGAGGGAGGGGTAATAGAGACACAGAGGGAGGGTAATACAGAGACACAGAGGGAGGGTAATAGAGACACAGAGGGAGGGTAATACAGAGACACTGAGGGAGGGTAATAGAGATACAGAGGGAGGGTAATAGGGACACAGAGGGAGGGTAATAGAGACACAGAGGGAGGGTAATAGGGACACAGAGGGAGGGTAATACAGAGATACAGAGGGAGGGTAATAGAGACACAGAGGGAGGGTAATACAGAGACACTGAGGGAGGGTAATAGAGATACAGAGGGAAGGTAATAGAGACACAGAGGGAGAGTAATAGGGACCCAGAGGGAGGGTAATACAGAGATACTGAGGGAGGGTAATAGAGACACAGAGGGAGGGTAATACAGAGACACAGAGGGAGGGTAATAGGGACACAGAGGGAGGGTAATACAGAGATACAGAGGGAGGGTAATAGAGACACAGAGGGAGGGTAATACAGAGACACAGGGAGGGTAATAGAGATACAGAGGGAGGGTAATACAGAGACACAGAGGGAGAGTAATAGGGACACAGAGGGAGAGTAATAGGGACACAGAGGGAGGGTAATACAGAGACACAGAGGGAGGGTAATAGAGACACAGAGGGAGGGTAATAGAGACACAGAGGGAGGGTAATACAGAGACACAGAGGGAGGGTAATAGAGACACAGAGGGAGGGTAATACAGAGACACAGAGGGAGGGTAATAGGGACATAGAGGGAGGGTAATACAGAGACACAGAGGGAGGGTAATACAGAGACACAGAGGGAGGGTAATAGAGACACAGAGAGAGGGTAATAGGGACACAGAGGGAGGGTAATACAGAGACACAGAGTGAGGATAATAGAGACACAGAGTGAGGGCAGGTTAAGTGTAGACAGACAGGGACCGGGTGTCTGAGTGTTGGGAGGAGCAGAGAGTGAGTTGCCCGCGCGTTGTTCCGGACTGCCAGACCCACACAGCATGGAGTACACGGTGTACAAGGTGTACATGGCTGAGTGCTGGAGCAGTGTCTCAGGGGGACCAGCACATGCAGGCAACCCTGGGGAGATGTGGGGTGTGCCCAGCTCCGGCCTTGGAGGCCCTGGGTCACTCCCCCCACCCCACCCCACCCCAATGTGGAGGGAGAGCAGTTTGCTGCCGGAATCGGTGCGGAACAGTAACCCACTGACTCGGGGAGTGTGCCCTGGGCTCCTGCACTACCCTGGAGAGTTGGGTCAGTCTGCAGGTGTGCACAGGGAGGCTCTCTCTCTCTCTCTGTCCCCCTGGACCCTCCGGCCAACTGGGGGATTTATCACCATCCCAAGAGATTGGGTGAAGGGAGGAAGCTCTTGGCCGACACTGACCCGCTCCCAGACTCTGGGGACTGGAGCATCGCCGAGCTGGCACATCTCTGGCACTGCCTACCTGCCAACACGGTGGACACCCTCACGGTTCAGGGGGGTGGACTCTCAGACCTGGCCTCGCACATTGACGGAAACTTCTCCAACAGGAAAGAAAGTGCGGCGAGAAACAGACGCTCAGCGTCAGCCAGAAAACACACACACACACACCGAGAGAGAGAGAGAGAGAGACGCACAGTCACAAAACTTCGAACCATAACTTCATCAAGAAAACCACTTCCCCTGCGCAAGATCCCTCCCTCCCTCTGTAAACTGTAACAAGATCCCTCCCTCTCTGTGTCTACTGTAACAAGATCCCTCCCTCCCTCTGTAAACTGTAACAAGATCCCTCCATCTCTGTGTCTACTGTAACAAGATCACTCCCTCCCTTTGCAAACTGTACCAAAATCCCTCCCTTTGTAAACTGTAACAAGTTCCCTCCTCCCTCTGTAATAACATCGCTCCCTCCCTCTGTAAACTGTAACAAGTTCTCTCCTCCCTCTGTAATAACATCCCTCCCTCCCTCTGTAAACTGTAACAAGATCCCTCCCTCCCTCTGTAACTCTGAAACAAGATCCTTCTCTCCTTCTGCAAACTGTAACAAGATCCCTCCCTCCCTCTGTAACTCTGTAACAACATCCCTCCCTCCCTCTGTAAACTGACAAAAGATCCCTTCCTCCCTCTGTAAACTGGAACAAGATCCCTCCATCACTCAGTAAATTGTAACAAGATCCCTCCCTCCCTCTGCAAACTGTAACAAGATCCTTCCCTCTGTAAACTGTAACAAGATCCCTCCCTTCCTCTGTAACACTGTAACAAGATCCCTCCCTCCCTCTGTAAACTGTAACAAGATCCTTCTCTCCCTCAGTAAACTGTGACAAGATCCCTCCCTCCCTCTGTAACTCTGTAACAAGATCCAGCCCTCCCTCTGTAAACTGTAACAAGATCACTCCCTCCCTCTGTAAACTGTAACAAGATCTTTCTCTCCCTCAGTACACTGTAACAAGATCCCTCCCTCCCTCTGTAAACTGTAACAAGATCTTTCTCTCCCTCTGTAAATTGTAACAAGATCCCTCCCTCCCTCTGCAAACTGTAACAAGATCCTTCTCTCCCTCTGTAAACTGTAACAAGATCCCTCCCTCTGTAAACTGTAACAAGAATCCTCCCTCCCTCTGTAACTCTGTAACAAGATCCCTCCCTCCCTCTGTAAAACTGTAGCAAGATCCCTCCCTCCTTCTGTAAACTGTAACATGATCCCTCCCTCCCTCTGTAACTCTGAAACAAGATCCCTCCTTCCCTCTGTAAACTGTAACAAGATCACTCCCTCCCACTGTAACTCTGTAACAACATCCCTCCCTCTGTAAACTCTAACAAGATCCCTCCCTCCCTCTGTAACAAGATCCTTCTCTCCCTCTGTAACACTGTAGCAAGATCCCTCCCTCCCTCTGCAAACTGTAACAAGACCATTCCCTCCCTCTGTAAACTGTAACCAGATCCCTCCCTCCCTCTGTAAACTGTAACAAGATCCCTCCCTCCCTCTGTAAACTGTAACAAGATCCCGCACTCCCTCTGTAAACTGTAACCAGATCCCTCCCTCCCTCTGTAACTCTGTAACAAGATCCCTCCCTCTCTCTGTAAACTGTAACAAGATACCTCCCTCTCTCTGTAAAATGTAACAAGATCCCTCCCTCCCTCTGTAAACTGTAACTGGATCCCGCCCACCTTGTGTGAACTGAAACAAGATATCTCCCTCTCTCTGTAAACTATAACAAGATCCCTCCCGCCCTCTGTAACTCTGTAACAACATCCCTCCCTCCCTGTGTAAACTGTTACAAGATCCCTCCATCCCCCTCTGCAAAATGTAACAAGATCCCTCCTTCCCTCTGTAATCTGTAACAAGATCCCTCCCTCCTTCTGTAACTCTGTAACAAGATCTCTCCCTCCCTCTGTAATGTATAACAATATAACTCCCTCACTCTGTAAACTGTAACAAGATCCCTCCCTCCCTCTGTAACTCTGTAACAACATCCCTCCCTCCTCCTGTAACACTGTAACAAGATCCCTCCCTCCCTCTGTAAACTGTAACAAGATCTTTCTCTCCCTCTGTAAATTGTAACAAGATCCCTCCCTCCCTCTGTAAACTGTAACAAGATCCCTCCCTCCCTCTGTAACTCTGTAACAACATCCCTCCCTCCCTGTGTAATTTGTAACAAGATCCCTCCATTCCCCTGTAAACTGTAACAAGATTCCTCCCACCCTCTGTAAACTGGAACAAGATCTTTCTCTCCCTCTGTAAATTGTAACAAGATCCCTCCCTCCCTCTGTAATCTGTAACAAGATCCCTCCCTCCTTCTGTAACTCTGTAACAAGATCTCTCCCTCCCTCTGTAATGTATAACAATATAACTCCCTCACTCTGTAAACTGTAACAAGATCCCTCCCTCCCTCTGTAACTCTGTAACAACATCCCTCCCTCCTCCTGTAACACTGTAACAAGATCCCTCCCTCCCTCTGTAAACTGTAACAAGATCTTTCTCTCCCTCTGTAAATTGTAACAAGATCCCTCCCTCCCTCTGTAAACTGTAACAAGATCCCTCCCTCCCTCTGTAACTCTGTAACAACATCCCTCCCTCCCTGTGTAATTTGTAACAAGATCCCTCCCTCCCTCTGTAAACTGTAACAAGATCCCTCCCTCCCTCTGTAAACTGTAACAAGATCCCTCCATTCCCCTGTAAACTGTAACAAGATTCCTCCCACCCTCTGTAAACTGTAACAAGATCCCTCCATTCCCCTGTAAACTGTAACAAGATTCCTCCCACCCTCTGTAAACTGGAACAAGATCTCTCCCACTGTCTGTACCTCTGTTATAAGATCCCTCCCTCCCTCTGTAACTGTGTAACAAGATCCTTCCCTCCCTCTGCAAATTGTAACAAGATCCCTCCCTCCCTCTGTAACTCTGTAACAGGATCGCTCCCTCCCTCTGTAATTCTGTAACAAGATCCCTCCCTCCCTCTGTAACTGTGTAAGAAGATCACTCCCACCCTCTGTTAACTGTAACACGATCCCTCCCTCCCTTTGTAAACTGTAACATGATCCCTCCCTCCCTCTGTAACTCTGTAACATGATCCGTTCCTCTGCAAACTGTAACAAGATCCCTCCCTCCCTATGTAAACTGTAACAAGATCACTCCCTCCCTCTGTAACTCTGTAACAAGATCCCTCCCTCCCTCTGTAAACTGCAACAAGATCCCTCCATCCCTCTGTAAACTGCAACAAGATACCACCCTCCCTCTGTAAACTGTAACAAGATCCCTCCATCCCTCTGTAAACTGTAATAAGATCCCTCCCTCTCTCTGTACCTCTGTAACAAGATCCCTCCCTCCCTCTGTAACTGTGCAACAAGATCCTTCCCTCCCTCTGCAAACTTTAACAAGATCCCTCCATCCCTCTGTAAACTGCAACAAGATCCCTACCTCCCTCTGTACCTCTGTAACAAGATCCCTCCCTCCCTCTGTAACCTGTGTAACAAGATCCTTCCCTCCCTCTGCAAACTTTAACAAGATCACTCCCTCCCTCTGAAACTCTGTCACAAGATCCCTCCCTCCCTGTGTCAACTGAAACATGATCCCTCCCTCCCTCTGATATTCTGTAACAAGATCCTTCTCTCCCTCAGTGAACTGTAACAAGATCCCTCCCTCCCTCTGTAAACTGTGAAAAGATCCCACCCTCCCTCTGTAACTCTGTAACAAGATCCCTTCCTCCCTCTGTAAACTGTAACAAGATCACTCCCTCCCTCTGTAAACTGTACCACGATCCCTCCATCCCTCTGTAAACTGTAACAAGATCCCTCCCTCCCTCTGTAAACTGTACCACGATCCCTCCATCCCTCTGTAAACTGTAACAAGATCCCGCCCTCACTCTGTAACTCTGCAACACGAACCCTCCCTCCCTCTGTAAACTGTAACAAGATCCCACCCTCCCTATGTAAACTGTAACAAGATCACTCCCTCCCTCTGTAACTGTGTAACAAGATCCCACCCTCCCTCTGTAACTCTGTAACAACATTCCTCCCTCCCTCTGTAAACTGTAACAAAATCCCTCCCTCTGTAAACTGTAACAAGATCCCTCCCTCCCTCTGTAACTCTGTAACAAGATCACTCCCTCCCTCTGTAAACTGTAACAAGATCCCACCCTCCCTCTGTAACTCTGTAACAACATCCCTCCGTCCCTCTGTAAACTGTAACAACACCCTCCGTCCCTCTGTAAACTGTAACAAGATCCCTCACTCCCTATGTAAACTGTAACAAGATCACTCCCTCCCTCTGTAACTGTGTAACAAGATCCCACCCTCCCTCTGTAAACTGTAACATGACCCCTCCCTCCCTCTGTAAACTGTAACAAGATCCCTCCCTCTGTAAACTGTAACAAGATCCCTCCCTCTCTCTGCAAACTGGAACAAGATCCCTCCCTCCCTCTGCAAATTGTAGCAAGATCCCTCCCTCCCTCTGCAAACTGGAACAAGATCCCTCCCTCCCTCTGCAAATTGTAACAAGATCCCTCCCTCCCTCTGTAAACTGTAACAAGATCCCTCCCTCCCTCTGTAAACTGTAACTGGATCCCGCCCTCCTTGTGTGAACTGAAACAAGATATCTCCCTCTCTCTGTAAACTATAACAAGATCCCTCCCGCCCTCTGTAACTCTGTAACAACATCCCTCCCTCCCTGTGTAAACTGTTACAAGATCCCTCCATCCCCCTCTGCAAAATGTAACAAGATCCCTCCTTCCCTCTGTAATCTGTAACAAGATCCCTCCCTCCTTCTGTAACTCTGTAACAAGATCTCTCCCTCCCTCTGTAATGTATAACAATATAACTCCCTCACTCTGTAAACTGTAACAAGATCCCTCCCTCCCTCTGTAACTCTGTAACAACATCCCTCCCTCCTCCTGTAACACTGTAACAAGATCCCTCCCTCCCTCTGTAAACTGTAACAAGATCTTTCTCTCCCTCTGTAAATTGTAACAAGATCCCTCCCTCCCTCTGTAAACTGTAACAAGATCCCTCCCTCCCTCTGTAACTCTGTAACAACATCCCTCCCTCCCTGTGTAATTTGTAACAAGATCCCTCCCTCCCTCTGTAAACTGTAACAAGATCCCTCCCTCCCTCTGTAAACTGTAACAAGATCCCTCCATTCCCCTGTAAACTGTAACAAGATTCCTCCCACCCTCTGTAAACTGTAACAAGATCCCTCCATTCCCCTGTAAACTGTAACAAGATTCCTCCCACCCTCTGTAAACTGGAACAAGATCTCTCCCACTGTCTGTACCTCTGTTATAAGATCCCTCCCTCCCTCTGTAACTGTGTAACAAGATCCTTCCCTCCCTCTGCAAATTGTAACAAGATCCCTCCCTCCCTCTGTAACTCTGTAACAGGATCGCTCCCTCCCTCTGTAATTCTGTAACAAGATCACTCCCTCCCTCTGTAACTGTGTAAGAAGATCACTCCCACCCTCTGTTAACTGGAACACGATCCCTCCCTCCCTTTGTAAACTGTAACATGATCCCTCCCTCCCTCTGTAACTCTGTAACATGATCCGTTCCTCTGCAAACTGTAACAAGATCCCTCCCTCCCTATGTAAACTGTAACAAGATCACTCCCTCCCTCTGTAACTCTGTAACAAGATCCCTCCCTCCCTCTGTAAACTGCAACAAGATCCCTCCATCCCTCTGTAAACTGCAACAAGATACCACCCTCCCTCTGTAAACTGTAACAAGATCCCTCCATCCCTCTGTAAACTGTAATAAGATCCCTCCCTCCCTCTGTAACTGTGTAACAAGATCCTTCCCTCCCTCTGTAACTGTGCAACAAGATCCTTCCCTCCCTCTGCAAACTTTAACAAGATCCCTCCATCCCTCTGTAAACTGCAACAAGATCCCTACCTCCCTCTGTACCTCTGTAACAAGATCCCTCCCTCCCTCTGTAACCTGTGTAACAAGATCCTTCCCTCCCTCTGCAAACTTTAACAAGATCACTCCCTCCCTCTGAAACTCTGTCACAAGATCCCTCCCTCCCTGTGTCAACTGAAACATGATCCCTCCCTCCCTCTGATATTCTGTAACAAGATCCTTCTCTCCCTCAGTGAACTGTAACAAGATCCCTCCCTCCCTCTGTAAACTGTGAAAAGATCCCACCCTCCCTCTGTAACTCTGTAACAAGATCCCTTCCTCCCTCTGTAAACTGTAACAAGATCACTCCCTCCCTCTGTAAACTGTACCACGATCCCTCCATCCCTCTGTAAACTGTAACAAGATCCCTCCCTCCCTCTGTAAACTGTACCACGATCCCTCCATCCCTCTGTAAACTGTAACAAGATCCCGCCCTCACTCTGTAACTCTGCAACACGAACCCTCCCTCCCTCTGTAAACTGTAACAAGATCCCACCCTCCCTATGTAAACTGTAACAAGATCACTCCCTCCCTCTGTAACTGTGTAACAAGATCCCACCCTCCCTCTGTAACTCTGTAACAACATTCCTCCCTCCCTCTGTAAACTGTAACAAAATTCCTCCCTCTGTAAACTGTAACAAGATCCCTCCCTCCCTCTGTAACTCTGTAACAAGATCACTCCCTCCCTCTGTAAACTGTAACAAGATCCCACCCTCCCTCTGTAACTCTGTAACAACATCCCTCCGTCCCTCTGTAAACTGTAACAACACCCTCCGTCCCTCTGTAAACTGTAACAAGATCCCTCACTCCCTATGTAAACTGTAACAAGATCACTCCCTCCCTCTGTAACTGTGTAACAAGATCCCACCCTCCCTCTGTAAACTGTAACATGACCCCTCCCTCCCTCTGTAAACTGTAACAAGATCCCTCCCTCTGTAAACTGTAACAAGATCCCTCCCTCTCTCTGCAAACTGGAACAAGATCCCTCCCTCCCTCTGCAAATTGTAGCAAGATCCCTCCCTCCCTCTGCAAACTGGAACAAGATCCCTCCCTCCCTCTGCAAATTGTAACAAGATCCCTCCCTCCCTCTGTAAACTGTAACAAGATCCCACCCTCCCTCTGTAACTCTGTAACAACATCCCTCCGTCCCTCTGTAAACTGTAACAACACCCTCCGTCCCTCTGTAAACTGTAACAAGATCCCTCACTCCCTATGTAAACTGTAACAAGATCACTCCCTCCCTCTGTAACTGTGTAACAAGATCCCACCCTCCCTCTGTAACTCTGTAACAACATCCCTCCGTCCCTCTGTAAACTGTAACAAGATCCCTCCGTCCCTCTGTAAACTGTAACAAGATCCCTCCCTCCCTCTGTAAACTGTAACAAGATCCCTCCCTCCCTCTGTACCTCTGTAACAAGATCACTCCCTCCCTCTGTAAACTGTAACAAGATCCCACCCTCCCTCTGTAACTCTGTAACAACATCCCTCCGTCCCTCTGTAAACTGTAACAACACCCTCCGTCCCTCTGTAAACTGTAACAAGATCCCTCCCTCCCTCTGTAACTCTGTAACACGATCCCTCCTTCCCGTTGTAAACTGTAACATGAGCCCTCCCTCCCTCTGTAAACTGTAACAGGATCCCGCCCTCCTTGTGTGAACTGAAACAAGATATCTCCCTCTCTCTGTAAACTATAACAAAATCCCTCCCGCCCTCTGTAACTCTGTAACAACATCCCTCCCTCCCTGTGTAAACTGTAACAAGATCCCTCCATCCCCCTCTGCAAAATGTAACAAGATCCCTCCTTCCCTCTGTAAACTGTAACAAGATCCCTCCCTCCTTCTGTAACTCTGTAACAAGATCTCTCCCTCCCTCTGTAAAGTATAACAAGATAACTCCCTCACTCTGTAAACTGTAACAAGATCCCTCCCTCCCTCTGTAACTCTGTAACAAGATCTCTCCCTCCCTCTGTAACTCTGTCACAAGATCCCTCGCCGCCTCTGTAAACTGTAACAAGATCCCTCCCTCCCTCTGCAAACTGTAACAAGACCACTCCCTGCCTCTGTTAAACTGTAACAAGATCTTTCTCTCCCTCTGTAAACTGTAACAAGATCTATCTCTCCCTCTGTAAATTGTAACAAGATCCCGCCCTCCCTCTGTAACTCTAACAACATCCCTCCCTCCCTTTGTAATTTGTAACAAGATCCCTCCCTCCCTCTGTAAACTGTAACAAGATCCCTCCCTCCCTCTGTAACTCTGTAACACGATCGCTCCCTCCCTCTGTAAACTGTAACAAGATCCCTCCCTCCCTTTGCAAACTGTAACAAGATCACTCCCTCCCTCTGTAACTCTGTTACAAGATCCCTCCCACCCTCTGTCAATTGTAACATGATCCCTCCCGCCCTCTGTTATTCTGTAACTAGATCCTTCTCTCCCTCCGTAAACTGTAATAAGATCCCTCCCTCCCTGTGTAAACTGTAACAAGATCCCTCCAAACTCTGTAAATTGTAACAAGATCCCTCCCTCCCTCTATAAACTGTAACAAGATCCCTCCCTCCCTCTGTAAACTGTAACACGATCCCTCCATCCCTCTGTAAACTGTAACAAGATCTCTCCCAACCTCTGTAAACTGTAACAAGATCCCTCCATTCCCCTGTAAACTGTAACAAGTTTCCTCCCACCCTCTGTAAACTGTAACAAGATCTCTCCCACCGTCTGTACCTCTGTTATAAGATCCCTCCCTCCCTCTGTAACTGTGTAACAAGATCCTTCCCTTCCTCTGCAAATTGTAACAAGATCCCTCCCTCCCTCTGTAACTCTGTAACAGGATCCCTCCCTCCCTCTGTAATTCTGTAACAAGATCCCTCCATCCCTCTGTAATTCTGTAACAAGATGCTTCTCTCCCTCTGCAAACTGTAACAAGATCCCTCCCTCCCTCTGTAACTCTGCAACACGATCCCTCCCTCCCTTTGTAAACTGTAACATGATCCCTCCCTCCCTCTGTAACTCTGTAACAAGATCTTTCTCTCCCTCTGTAAATTCTAACAAGATCACTCCCTCCCTTTGTAACTCTGTAACAAGATCCCTCCCTCCCTCTGTAAACTAACAAGATCCCTCCCTCCCTATGTAAACTGTAACAAGATCACTCCCTCCCTTTGTAACTCTGTAACAAGATCCCTCCCTCCCTCTGTAAACTAACAAGATCCGTCCATCCCTCTGTAAACTGTAACAAGATCCCTCCATCCCTCTGTAAACTGTAACAAGATCCCTCCCTCCCTTTGTAAACTGTAACATGTTCCCTCACTCCCTCTATAAACTGTAACAAGATCCCTCCCTCCCTCTGTACCTCTGTAACAAGATCCCTCCCTCCCTCTGTAACTGTGTAACAAGATCCTTCCCTCCCTCTGCAAATTGTAACAAGATCCCTCCCTCCCTCTGCAAACTTTAACAAGATCCCTCCCTCCCTCTGAAACTCTGTCACAAGATCCCTCCCTCCCTGTGTCAACTGAAACATGATCCCTCCCTCCCTCTGATATTCTGTAACAAGATCCTTCTCTCCCTCAGTGAACTGTAACAAGATCCCTCCCTCCCTCTGTAAACTGTGACAAGATCCCACCCTCCCTGTGTAACTCTGTAACAAGATCCCTTCCTCCCTCTGTAAACTGTAACAAGATCAATCCCTCCGTCTGTAAACTGTACCACGATCCCTCCATCCCTCTGTAAACTGTAACAAGATTCCTCCCTCCCTCTGTAACTCTGTCGCAAGACCCATCCCTCCCTCTGTAAACTGTAACAAGTTCCCTCCCTCCCTCTGTAATTCTGTAACAACATCCCTCCGTCCCTCTGTAAACTGTAACAAGATCCCTCCATCACTCTGTAAACTGTAACAGGATCCCTCCCTCCCTCTGCAAAATGTAACAAGGTTCCACCCTCCCTCTGCAAACTGTAACAAGATCCCTCTCTCCCTCTGTAACTCTGGAACAAGATCCCTCCCTCCCTCCCTCTGTAAACTGTAACAAGATCCCTCTCTCCCTCTGTAACTCTGTAAACAGATCCTTCTCTCCCTCAGTAAACTGTAACAAGATCCCTCCCTCCATCGCTCTGTAATCTGCAACAAGATCCCTCCCTCCCTCTGTAAACTGTAACACGAACCCTCCATCCCTCAGTAAACTGTAACAAGGTCCCTCCCTCCCTCTGTAACTCTGTAACAACATCCCTCCGTCCCTCTGTAAACTGGAACAAGACCCCTCCACTCCTCTGTAAACTGCAACACGATCCTTCCCTTCCTCTGTAACTCTGTAACAAGATCACTCCCTCCCTCTGTAAACTGTAACAAGATCCCACCCTCCCTCTGTAACTCTGTAACAACATCCCTCCGTCCCTCTGTAAACTGTAACAACATCCCTCCCTCCCTCTGTAACTCTGTAACACGATCCCTCCCTCCCGTTGTAAACTGTAACATGAGCCCTCCCTCCCTCTGTAACTCTGTAACAAGATCCCTCCGTCCCTCTGTAACTCGGTAACAAGATCCCTCCCTCCCTCTGTCAACTGTAACAAGATCACTCCCTCCCTCTGCAAATTGTAACAAGATCCCTTCCTCTGCAAACTGTAACAATATCCCTCCCTCCCTATGTAAACTCTAACGAGATCACTCCCTCCCTCTGTAATACTGTAACAAGAACCCTCCATCCCTTTGTAAACTGAAACAAGATCCCTCCCTCCTCTGCAAATTGTAACAAGATCCCTCCCTCCCTCTGCAAACTCTAACAAGATCACTCCCTCCCTCTGTAATACTGTAACAAGAACCCTCCATCCCTCTGTAAACTGTAACAAGATCCCTCCCTCCCTCTGTAAACTGTAACATGTTCCCTCCCTCCCTCTGTAAACTGTAACAAGATCCCTCCCTCCCTCTGTATCTCTGGAACAAGATCACTCCCTCCCTCTGTAAACTGTAACAAGATCCCACCCTCCCTCTGTAAACTGTAACAAGTTCCCTCCCTCCCTCTGTAACTCTGTAACAAGATCCAACCGTCCCTCTGTAAACTGTAACAAGATCCCTCACTCCCTCTGTGACTCTGCAACAAGATCGCTACCTCCTTCTGCAAATTGGTACAAGATCTCTCCCTCCCTCTGTAACTCTGTAACAGGATCCCTCCCTCCCTTTGTAAACTGAAACAAGATCCCTCCCTCCTCTGAAAATTGTAACAAGATCCCTCCCTCCCTCTGCAAACTTTAACAAGATCCCTCCCTCCCTCTGTAACTCTGTAACAAGATCCCTCCCTCCCTGTGTCAACTGTAACATGATCCCTCCCTCCCTCTGATATTCTGGAACAAGATCCTTCTCTCCCTCAGTGAACTGTAACAAGATCCCTCCCTCCCTCTGTAAACTGTGAAAAGATCCCACCCTCCCTCTGTAACTCTGTAACAAGATCCCTTCCTCCCTCTGTAAACTGTAACAAGATCTCTCCCTCCATCTGTAAATGTATAACAAGATCCTTCCCTCCCTCTGCAAATTGTAACAAGATCCCTCCCTCCCTCTGTAATTCTGTAACAAGATCCCTCCCTCCCTCTGTAATTCTGTAACAAGATCCTTTTCTCCCTCTGTAAACTGTAACAAGATCCCTCCCTCCCTCTGTAAATCTGTAACAAGATCCCTCCCTCCCTCTGTAAACTGTAACAAGATCCCTCCCTCCCTCTGTAAACTGTAACAAGATCTCACCCTCCTTCTGTAAACTGTCACAAGATCCCTCCCTCCCTCTGCAAACTGTAACAAGATCCCTCCCTCCCTCTGTAACTCTGTAACAGGATCCCTCCCTCCCTTTGTAAACTGAAACAAGATCGCTCCCTCCCTATGTAAATTGTAACAAGATCCCTCCCACCCTCAGTAACTCTGTAACAAGATCCCTCCATCACTCTGTAAACTGTAACAAGATCCCTCCCTCCCTCTGTAACTCTGTATCAAGATCCCACCCTCCCTCTGTAAACTATAACAAGATACCTCCCACCCTCTGCAAATCGTAACAAGATCCCTCCCTCCCTCTGTAAACTGTAACAAGATCCCTCCCTCTCTCTGTTAACTGTAACATGTTCCCTCCCTCCCTCTGTAAACTGTAACAAGATCCCTCCCTCCCTCTGTACCTCTGTAACAAGATCACTCCCTCCCTCTGTAAACTGTAACAAGATCCCACCCTCCCTCTGTAACTCTGTAACAACATCCCTCCGTCCCTCTGTAAACTGTAACAACACCCTCCGTCCCTCTGTAAACTGTAACAAGATCCCTCCCTCCCTCTGTAACTCTGTAACACGATCCCTCCTTCCCGTTGTAAACTGTAACATGAGCCCTCCCTCCCTCTGTAAACTGTAACAGGATCCCGCCCTCCTTGTGTGAACTGAAACAAG
Source organism: Chiloscyllium punctatum (assembly GCF_047496795.1). NCBI lineage: Eukaryota > Metazoa > Chordata > Chondrichthyes > Orectolobiformes > Hemiscylliidae > Chiloscyllium > Chiloscyllium punctatum. Next base: position 41,707,747 of record NC_092787.1, on the reverse strand, counting down.
ATATCTCCCTCTCTCTGTAAACTATAACAAGATCCCTCCCGCCCTCTGTAACTCTGTAACAACATCCCTCCCTCCCTGTGTAAACTGTAACAAGATCCCTCCATCCCCCTCTGCAAAATGTAACAAGATCCCTCCTTCCCTCTGTAAACTGTAACAAGATCCCTCCCTCCTTCTGTAACTCTGTAACAAGATCTCTCCCTCCCTCTGTAAACTGTAACAAGATCCCTCCCTCCCTCTGTAACTCTGTAACAAGATCTCTCCCTCCCTCTGTAAAGTATAACAAGATAACTCCCTCACTCTGTAAACTGTAACAAGATCCCTCCCTCCCTCTGTACCTCTGTAACAAGATCTCTCCCTCCCTCTGTAACTCTGTCACAAGATCCCTCGCCCCCTCTGTAAACTGTAACAAGATCCCTCCCTCCCTCTGCAAACTGTAACAAGACCACTCCCTGCCTCTGTTACTCTGTAACAAGATCCCGCCCTCCCTCTGTAAAATGTAACAAGATCCCTCGCTCCCTCTGTAAACTGTAACAAGATCTTTCTCTCCCTCTGTAAACTGTAACAAGATCTATCTCTCCCTCTGTAAATTGTAACAAGATCCCGCCCTCCCTCTGTAAACTGTAACAAGATCCCTCCCTCCCTCTGTAACTCTGTAACACGATCGCTCCCTCCCTCTGTAAACTGTAACAAGATTCCTCCCACCCTCTGTAAACTGTAACAAGATCCCTCCATTCCCCTGTAAACTGTAACAAAATTCCTCCCACCCTCTGTAAACTGTAACAAGATCTCTCCCACCGTCTGTACCTCTGTTATAAGATCCCTCCCTCCCTCTGTAACTGTGTAACAAGATCCTTCCCTTCCTCTGCAAATTGTAACAAGATCCCTCCCTCCCTCTGTAACTCTGTAACAGGATCCCTCCCTCCCTCTGTAATTCTGTAACAAGATCCCTCCATCCCTCTGTAATTCTGTAACAAGATGCTTCTCTCCCTCTGCAAACTGTAACAAGATCCCTCCCTCCCTCTGTAACTCTGCAACACGATCCCTCCCTCCCTCTGTAAACTGTAACAAGATCCCTCCCTCCCTCCCTCTGCAAACTGTAACAAGATCCCGCCCTCCCTCTGTAAACTGTAACAAGATCCCACCCTCCCTCTTTAACTCTGCAACACGATCCCTCCCTCCCTCTGTAAACTGTAACAAGATCCCTCCCTCCCTATGTAAACTGTAACAAGATCACTCCCTCCCTCTGTAACTGTGTAACAAGATCCCTCCATCCCTCTGTAAACTGTAACAAGATCCCTCCCTCCCTATGTAAACTGTAACAAAATCCCTCCGTCCCTCTGTAAACTGTAACAACATCCCTCCCTCCCTCTGTAACTCTGTAACACGATCCCTCCCTCCCGTTGTAAACTGTAACATGAGCCCTCCCTCCCTCTGTAACTCTGTAACAAGATCCCTTCCTCTGCAAACAGTAACAATATCCCTCCCTCCCTATGTAAACTGTAACAAGATCACTCCCTCCCTCTCTAATACTGTAACAAGAACCCTCCGTCCCTCTGTAACTCGGTAACAAGATCCCTCCCTCCCTCTGTCAACTGTAACAAGATCACTCCCTCCCTCTGCAAATTGTAACAAGATCCCTTCCTCTGCAAACTGTAACAATATCCCTCCCTCCCTATGTAAACTCTAACGAGATCACTCCCTCCCTCTGTAATACTGTAACAAGAACCCTCCATCCCTTTGTAAACTGAAACAAGATCCCTCCCTCCTCTGCAAATTGTAACAAGATCCCTCCCTCCCTCTGCAAACTCTAACAAGATCACTCCCTCCCTCTGTAATACTGTAACAAGAACCCTCCATCCCTCTGTAAACTGTAACAAGATCCCTCCCTCCCTCTGTAAACTGTAACATGTTCCCTCCCTCCCTCTGTAAACTGTAACAAGATCCCTCCCTCCCTCTGTATCTCTGGAACAAGATCACTCCCTCCCTCTGTAAACTGTAACAAGATCCCACCCTCCCTCTGTAAACTGTAACAAGTTCCCTCCCTCCCTCTGTAACTCTGTAACAAGATCCAACCGTCCCTCTGTAAACTGTAACAAGATCCCTCACTCCCTCTGTGACTCTGCAACAAGATCGCTACCTCCTTCTGCAAATTGGTACAAGATCTCTCCCTCCCTCTGTAACTCTGTAACAGGATCCCTCCCTCCCTTTGTAAACTGAAACAAGATCCCTCCCTCCTCTGAAAATTGTAACAAGATCCCTCCCTCCCTCTGCAAACTTTAACAAGATCCCTCCCTCCCTCTGTAACTCTGTAACAAGATCCCTCCCTCCCTGTGTCAACTGTAACATGATCCCTCCCTCCCTCTGATATTCTGGAACAAGATCCTTCTCTCCCTCAGTGAACTGTAACAAGATCCCTCCCTCCCTCTGTAAACTGTGAAAAGATCCCACCCTCCCTCTGTAACTCTGTAACAAGATCCCTTCCTCCCTCTGTAAACTGTAACAAGATCTCTCCCTCCATCTGTAAATGTATAACAAGATCCTTCTCTCCCTCTGCAAATTGTAACAAGATCCCTCCCTCCCTCTGTAATTCTGGAACAAGATCCCTCCCTCCCTCTGTAATTCTGTAACAAGATCCTTTTCTCCCTCTGTAAACTGTAACAAGATCCCTCTCTCCCTCTGTAAATCTGTAACAAGATCCCTCCCTCCCTCTGTAAACTGTAACAAGATCCCTCCCTCCCTCTGTAAACTGTAACAAGATCTCACCCTCCTTCTGTAAACTGTCACAAGATCCCTCCCTCCCTCTGCAAACTGTAACAAGATCCCTCCCTCCCTCTGTAACTCTGTAACAGGATCCCTCCCTCCCTTTGTAAACTGAAACAAGATCGCTCCCTCCCTATGTAAATTGTAACAAGATCCCTCCCACCCTCAGTAACTCTGTAACAAGATCCCTCCATCACTCTGTAAACTGTAACAAGATCCCTCCCTCCCTCTGTAACTCTGTATCAAGATCCCACCCTCCCTCTGTAAACTATAACAAGATACCTCCCACCCTCTGCAAATCGTAACAAGATCCCTCCCTCCCTCTGTAAACTGTAACAAGATCCCTCCCTCTCTCTGTTAACTGTAACATGTTCCCTCCCTCCCTCTGTAAACTGTAACAAGATCCCTCCCTCCCTCTGTATCTCTGTAACAAGATCCCTCCCTCCCTCTATAAACTGTAACAAGATCCCTCCCTCCCTCTTTCACTCTGTAACAAGATCCCTCCCTCCCTCTGTAAACTGTAACAAGATCCCTCCCTCACTCAGTAAACTATAACAAGATCCCTCCATCACTCTGTAAACTGTAACAAGATCCCACCCTCCCTCTGTAAACTAACAAGATCGCTCCCTCCCTCTGTAAACTGTAACAGGATCCCTCCCTCCCTCTGGAAATTGTAACAAGATGCCTCCATCCCTCTGCAAACTGGAACAAGATCCCTCCATCACTCTGTAAACGGTAAGAAGATCCCTCCCTCACTCAGTAAACTATAACATGTTCCCTCCCTCCTTCTGTAAACTGTAACAAGATCCCTCCCTCCCTCTGTAAACTGTAACAACATCTCTCCCTCCCTCTGTACCTCTGTAACAAGATCCCTCCCTCCCTCTGTAACTGTGTAACAAGATCCTTCCCTCCCTCTGTAAACTGTAACAAGATCCCTCCCTCCCTCTGTAACTGTGTAACAAGATCCCTCCCTCTCTCTGTAAACTGTAACATGTTCCCTCCCTCCTTCTGTAAACTGTAACAAGATCCCTCCCTCCCTCTGTAGCTCAGTAACAACATCCCTCCCTCCCTCTGTAAACTGTAACAAGATCCCTCTATCACTCTGTAAACTGTAACAAGATCCCTGCCTCCCTCTGTAAACTGTAACAAGATACCTCCCTCCCTTTGTAACTCTGTAACACGATCCCTCCCTCCCTCTATAAACTGTAACAAGATCCCTCCCTCACTCAGTAAACTATAACAAGATCCCTCCATCACTCTGTAAACTGTAACAAGATCCCACCCTCCCTCTGGAAACTAACAAGATCGCTCCCTCCCTCTGTAAATGGTAACAAGATCCCTCCCTCTCTCTGTCAACTGTAACATGTTCCCTCCCTCCTTCTGTAAACTGTAACAAGATCCCTCCCTCCCTCTGTACCTCTGCAACAAGATCCCTCCCTCCCTCTGTAACTGTGTAACAAGATCCTTCCCTCCCTCTGTAAATTGTAACAAGATCCCTACCTCCCTCTCAAATTGTAACAAGATCCCTCCCTCCCTCTGCAAACTGTAATACGATCTCTCCATCCCTCTGTAAACTGTAACAAGATCCCACCCTCCCTCTGTAACTCTGTAACAAGATCCCTCCATCCCTCTGTAACTCAGTAACACGATCCCTCCCTCCCTCTGTAACTCTGTTACAAGATCCCTCCCACCCTCTGTCAATTGTAACATGATCCCTCCCTCCCTCTGTTATTCTGTAACAAGATCCTTCTCTCCCTCTGTAAACTGTAATAAGATCCCTCCCTCCCTGTGTAAACTGTAACACGATCCCTCCATCCCTCTGTAAACTGTAACAAGATCTCTCCCTCCCTCTGTAAACTGTAACAAGATCCCTCCATTCCCCTGTAAACTGTAACAAGATTCCTCCCACCCTCTGTAAACTGTAACAAGATCCCTCTATTCCCCTGTAAACTGTAACAAGATTCCTCCCACCCTCTGTAAACTGTAACAAGATCTCTCCCACCGTCTGTACCTCTGTTATAAGATCCCTCCCTCCCTCTGTAACTGTGTAACAAGATCCTTCCCTCCCTCTGCAAATTGTAACAAGATCCCTCCCTCCCTCTGTAACTCTGTAACAGGATCGCTCCCTCCCTCTGTAATTCTGTAACAAGATCCCTCCATCCCTCTGTAATTCTGTAACAAGATGCTTCTCTCCCTCTGCAAACTGTAACAGGATCCCTCCCTCCCTCTGTAACTCTGCAACACAATCCCTCCCTCCCTTTGTAAACTGTAACATGATCCCTCCCTCCCTCTGTAACTCTGTAACAAGTTCCCTTCCTCTGCCAACTGGAACAAGATCCCTCCCTCCCTATGTAAACTGTAACAAGATCACTCCCTCCCTTTGTAACTCTGTAACAAGATCCCTCCCTCCCTCTGTAAACTAACAAGATCCGTCCATCCCTCTGTAAACTGTAACAAGATCCCTCCATCCCTCTGTAAACTGTAACAAGATTCCTCCCTCCCTTTGTAAACTGTAACATGTTCCCTCACTCCCTCTGTAAACTGTAACAAGATCCCTCCCTCCCTCTGTACCTCTGTAACAAGATCCCTCCCTCCCTCTGTAACTGTGTAACAAGATCCTTCCCTCCCTCTGCAAATTGTAACAAGATCCCTCCCTCCCTCTGCAAACTTTAACAAGATCCCTCCCTCCCTCTGAAACTCTGTCACAAGATCCCTCCCTCCCTGTGTCAACTGAAACATGATCCCTCCCTCCCTCTGATATTCTGGAACAAGATCCCTTCCTCCCTCTGTAAACTGTAATAAGATCAATCCCTCCCTCTGTAAACTGAAACAAGATCCCACCCTCCCTCTGTAACTCGGTAACAAGATCCCTCCCTCCCTCTGTCAACTGTAACAAGATCCCTCCCTTCCTCTGCAAATCCGTAACAAGATCCCTCCCTCCCTCTGTAAACTGCAACAAGATCCTTCCCTTCCTCTGTAACTCTGTAACAACATCCATCCCTCTCTATGTAACTCTGTAACAAGATCTATCCCTCCCTCGGTAAACTGTAACAAGATCCCTCACTCCCTCTGTAAACTGCAACACGATCCTTCCCTTCCTCTGTAACTCTGTAACAAGATCCCTCCCTCCCTCTGTAACTCTGTAACACGATCGCTCCCTCCCTCTGTAAACTGTAACAAGATCCCTCCCTCCCTCTGTAAACTGTAACAAGATCCCTCCCTCCCTCTGTATCTCTGGAACAAGATCACTCCCTCCCTCTGTAAACTGTAACAAGATCCCACCCTCCCTCTGTAAACTGTAACAAGTTCCCTCCCTCCCTCTGTAACTCTGTAACAAGATCCAACCGTCCCTCTGTAAACTGTAACAAGATCCCTCACTCCCTCTGTGACTCTGCAACAAGATCGCTACCTCCTTCTGCAAATTGGTACAAGATCTCTCCCTCCCTCTGTAACTCTGTAACAGGATTCCTCCCTCCCTTTGTAAACTGAAACAAGATCCCTCCCTCCTCTGAAAATTGTAACAAGATCCCTCCCTCCCTCTGCAAACTTGAACAAGATCCCTCCCTCCCTCTGTAACTCTGTAACAAGATCCCTCCCTCCCTGTGTCAACTGTAACATGATCCCTCCCTCCCTCTGATATTCTGTAACAAGATCCTTCTCTCCCTCAGTGAACTGTAACAAGATCCCTCCCTCCCTCTGTAAACTGTGAAAAGATCCCACCCTCCCTCTGTAACTCTGTAACAAGATCCCTTCCTCCCTCTGTAAACTGTAACAAGATCTCTCCCTCCATCTGTAAATGTATAAAAAGATCCTTCCCTCCCTCTGCAAATTGTAACAAGATCCCTCCCTCCCTCTGTAATTCTGTAACAAGATCCCTCCCTCCCTCTGTAACTCTGTAACAAGATCCCTCCCTCCCTGTGTCAACTGTAACATGATCCCTCCCTCCCTCTGATATTCTGGAACAAGATCCTTCTCTCCCTCAGTGAACTGTAACAAGATCCCTCCCTCCCTCTGTAAACTGTGAAAAGATCCCACCCTCCCTCTGTAACTCTGTAACAAGATCCCTTCCTCCCTCTGTAAACTGTAACAAGATCTCTCCCTCCATCTGTAAATGTTTAACAAGATCCTTCCCTCCCTCTGCAAATTGTAACAAGATCCCTCCCTCCCTCTGTAATTCTGTAACAAGATCCCTCCCTCCCTCTGTACTTCTGTAACAAGATCCTTTTCTCCCTCTGTAAACTGTAACAAGATCCCTCCCTCCCTCTGTAAATCTGTAACAAGATCCCTCCCTCCCTCTGTAAACTGTAACAAGATCCCTCCCTCCCTCTGTAAACTGTAACAAGATCTCACCCTCCTTCTGTAAACTGTCACAAGATCCCTCCCTCCCTCTGCAAACTGTAACAAGATCCCTCCCTCCCTCTGTAACTCTGTAACAGGATCCCTCCCTCCCTTTGTAAACTGAAACAAGATCGCTCCCTCCCAATGTAAATTGTAACAAGATCCCTCCCACCCTCAGTAACTCTGTAACAAGATCCCTCCATCACACTGTAAACTGTAACAAGATCCCTCCCTCCCTCTGTAACTCTGTATCAAGATCCCACCCTCCCTCTGTAAACTATAACAAGATACCTCCCACCCTCTGCAAATCGTAACAAGATCCCTCCCTCCCTCTGTAAACTGTAACAAGATCCCTCCCTCTCTCTGTTAACTGTAACATGTTCCCTCCCTCCCTCTGTAAACTGTAACAAGATCCCTCCCTCCCTCTGTATCTCTGGAACAAGATCCCTCCCTCCCTCTGTAAACTGTAACAAAATCTCTCCCTCCCTCTGTAAATGTAACAAGATCCCTCCCTACCTCTGTAAACTGTAACAAGATCCCTCCCTCCCTTTGTGACTCTGTAACAAGATCCCTCCCTCCCTCTATAAACTGTAACAAGATCCCTCCCTCCCTCTTTCACTCTGTAACAAGATCCCTCCCTCCCTCTGTAAACTGTAACAAGATCCCTCCCTCACTCAGTAAACTATAACAAGATCCCTCCCTCTCTCTGTAAACTAACAAGATCGCTCCCTCCCTCTGTAAACTGTAACAGGATCCCTCCCTCCCTCTGGAAATTGTAACAAGATGCCTCCATCCCTCTGCAAACTGGAACAAGATCCCTCCATCACTCTGTAAACTGTAACAAGATCCCACCCTCCCTCTGTAAACTAACAAGATCGCTCCCTCCCTCTGTAAACTGTAACAGGATCCCTCCCTCCCTCTGGAAATTGTAACAAGATGCCTCCATCCCTCTGCAAACTGGAACAAGATCCCTCCATCACTCTGTAAACGGTAACAAGATCCCTCCCTCTCTCTGTAAACTGTAACATGTTCCCTCCCTCCTTCTGTAAACTGTAACAAGATCCCTCCATCACTCTGTAAACTGTAACAACATCTCTCCCTCCCTCTGTACCTCTGTAACAAGATCCCTCCCTCCCTCTGTAACTGTGTAACAAGATCCTTCCCTCCCTCTGTAAATTGTAACAAGATCCCTCCCTCTCTCTGTAAACTGTAACATGTTCCCTCCCTCCTTCTGTAAACTGTAACAAGATCCCTCCCTCCCTCTGTAGCTCAGTAACAACATCCCTCCCTCCCTCTGTAAACTGTAACAAGATCCCTCTATCACTCTGTAAACTGTAACAAGATCCCTACCTCCCTCTGCAAACTGTAACAAGATACCTCCCTCCCTTTGTAACTCTGTAACACGATCCCTCCCTCCCTCTATAAACTGTAACAAGATCCCTCCCTCACTCAGTAAACTATAACAAGATCCCTCCATCACTCTGTAAACTGTAACAAGATCCCACCCTCCCTCTGTAAACGAACAAGATCGCTCCCTCCCTCTGTAAACGGTAACAAGATCCCTCCCTCTCTCTGTCATCTGTAACATGTTCCCTCCCTCCTTCTGTAAACTGTAACAAGATCCCTCCCTCCCTCTGTACCTCTGCAACAAGATCCCTCCCTCCCTCTGTAATTGTGTAACAAGATCCTTCCCTCCCTCTGTAAATTGTAACAAGATCCCTACCTCCCTCTCAAATTGTAACAAGATCCCTCCCTCCCTCTGCAAACTGTAATACGATCTCTCCATCCCTCTGTAAACTGTAACAAGATCCCACCCTCCCTCTGTAACTCTGTAACAAGATCCCTCCATCCCTCTGTAACTCAGTAACACGATCCCTCCCTCCCTCTGTAACTCTGTTACAAGATCCCTCCCACCCTCTGTCAATTGTAACATGATCCCTCCCTCCCTCTGTTATTCTGTAACAAGATCCTTCTCTCCCTCTGTAAACTGTAATAAGATCCCTCCCTCCCTGTGTAAACTGTAACAAGATCCCTCCAAACTCTGTAAATTGTAACACGATCCCTCCATCCCTCTGTAAACTGTAACAAGATCTCTCCCTCCCTCTGTAAACTGTAACAAGATCCCTCCATTCCCCTGTAAACTGTAACAAGATTCCTCCCACCCTCTGTAAACTGTAACAAGATCTCTCCCACCGTCTGTACCTCTGTTATAAGATCCCTCCCTCCCTCTGTAACTGTGTAACAAGATCCTTCCCTCCCTCTGCAAATTGTAACAAGATCCCTCCCTCCCTCTGTAACTCTGTAACAGGATCGCTCCCTCCCTCTGTAATTCTGTAACAAGATCCCTCCATCCCTCTGTAATTCTCTAACAAGATGCTTCTCTCCCTCTGCAAACTGTAACAGGATCCCTCCCTCCCTCTGTAACTCTGCAACACAATCCCTCCCTCCCTTTGTAAACTGTAACATGATCCCTCCCTCCCTCTGTAACTCTGTAACAAGTTCCCTTCCTCTGCCAACTGGAACAAGATCCCTCCCTCCCTATGTAAACTGTAACAAGATCACTCCCTCCCTTTGTAACTCTGTAACAAGATCCCTCCCTCCCTCTGTAAACTAACAAGATCCGTCCATCCCTCTGTAAACTGTAACAAGATCCCTCCATCCCTCTGTAAACTGTAACAAGATCCCTCCCTCCCTTTGTAAACTGTAACATGTTCCCTCACTCCCTCTGTAAACTGTAACAAGATCCCTCCCTCCCTCTGTACCTCTGTAACAAGATCCCTCCCTCCCTCTGTAACTGTGTAACAAGATCCTTCCCTCCCTCTGCAAATTGTAACAAGATCCCTCCCTCCCTCTGCAAACTTTAACAAGATCCCTCCCTCCCTCTGAAACTCTGTCACAAGATCCCTCCCTCCCTGTGTCAACTGAAACATGATCCCTCCCTCCCTCTGATATTCTGTAACAAGATCCTTCTCTCCCTCAGTGAACTGTAACAAGATACCTCCCTCCTTCTGTAAACTGTGACAAGTTCCCACCCTCCCTGTGTAACTCTGTAACAAGATCCCTCCCTCCCTCTGTACCTCTGTAACAAGATCCCTCCCTCCCTCTGTAACTGTGTAACAAGATCCTTCCCTCCCTCTGCAAATTGTAACAAGATCCCTCCCTCCCTCTGAAACTCTGTCACAAGATCCCTCCCTCCCTGTGTCAACTGAAACATGATCCCTCCCTCCCTCTGATATTCTGTAACAATATCCTTCTCTCCCTCAGTGAACTGTAACAAGATACCTCCCTCCCTCTGTAAACTGTGACAAGATCCCACCCTCCCTGTGTAACTCTGTAACAAGATCCCTTCCTCCCTCTGTAAACTGCAATAAGATCAATCCCTCCGTCTGTAAACTGTACCACGATCCCTCCATCCCTCTGTAAACTGTAACAAGATCCCTCCCTCCCTCTGTAAACTGTACCACGATCCCTCCATCCCTCTGTAAACTGTAACAAGATTCCTCCCTCCCTCTGTAACTGTGTCGCAAGATCCATCCCTCCCTCTGTAAACTGTAACAAGTTCCCTCCCTCCCTCTGTAATTCTGTAACAACATCCCTCCATCCCTCTGTAAACTGTAACAAGATCCCTCCATCACTCTGTAAACTGTAACAGGATCCCTCCCTCCCTCTGCAAAATGTAACAAGGTTCCACCCTCCCTCTGCAAACTGTAACAAGATCCCTCTCTCCCTCTGTAACTCTGGAACAAGATCCCTCCCTCCCTCCCTCCCTCTGTAAACTGTAACAAGATCCCTCTCTCCCTCTGTAACTCTGTAAACAGATCCTTCTCTCCCTCAGTAAACTGTAACAAGATCCCTCCCTCCATCCCTCTGTAATCTGCAACAAGATCCCTCCCTCCGTCTGTAAACTGTAACACGAACCCTCCATCCCTCAGTAAACTGTAACAAGGTCCCTCCCTCCCTCTGTAACTCTGTAACAACATCCCTCCGTCCCTCTGTAAACTGGAACAAGACCCCTCCACTCCTCTGTAAACTGTAAAAAGATCCCACCCTCCCTCTGTAAACTGTAACAAGATCCCACCCTTCCTCTGTAACTCAGTAACAAGATCCCTCCCTCCCTCTGTCAACTGTAACAAGATCCCTCCCTTCCTCTGCAAATCCGTAACAAGATCCCTCCCTCCCTCTGTAAACTGCAACAAGATCCTTCCCTTCCTCTGTAACTCTGAAACAACATCCATCCCTCTCTATGTAACTCTATAACAAGATCTATCCCTCCCTCGGTAAACTGTAACAAGATCCCTCACTCCCTCTGTAAACTGCAACACGATCCTCCCCTTCCTCTGTAACTCTGTAACAAGATCCCTCCCTCCCCCTGTAACTCTGTAACACGATCGCTCCCTCCCTCTGTAAACTGTAACAAGATCCCTCCCTCCCCCTGTAAACAGTAACAAGATCCCTCACTCCCTCCCTCTGTAAACTGTAACAAGATCCCTCACTCCCTCCCTCTGCAAACTGTAACAAGATCACTCCCTCCCTCTGTAACTGTGTAACAAGATCCCACCCTCCCTCTGTAACTCTGTAACAACATCCCTCCCTCCCTCTGTAAACTGTAACAAAATCCCTCCCTCCCTCTGTAAACTGTAACAAGATCCCTCCCTCCCTCTGTAACTGTGTAACAAGATCACTCCGTTCCTCTGTTAACTGTAACAAGATCCGACCCTCCCTCTGTAACTCTGTAACAACATCCCTCCCTCCCTCTGTAACCCTGTAACACGATCCCTCCCTCCCGTTGTAAACTGTAACATGAGCCCTCCCTCCCTCTGTAACTCTGTAAGAAGAACCCTCCGTCCCTCTGTAACTCGGTAACAAGATCCCTCCCTCCCTCTGTCAACTGTAACAAGATCACTCCCTCCCTCTGCAAATTGTAACAAGATCCCTTCCTCTGCAAACTGTAACAATATCCCTCCCTCCCTATGTAAACTGTAACAAGATCACTCCCTCCCTCTGTAATACTGTAACAAGAACCCTCCATCCCTCTGTAAACTGTAACAAGATCCCTCCCTCCCTCTGTAAACTGTAACAAGATCCCTCCCTCCCTCTGCAAACTGTAACAAGATCCCTCCCTCCCTTTGTGACTCTGTAACACGATCCCTCCTTCCCTCTATAAACTGTAACAAGATCCCTCCCACCCTCTGTCACTCTGTAACAAGATCCCTCCCTCCCTCTGTAAACTGTAACAAGATCCCTCCCTCACTCAGTAAACTATAACAAGATCCCTCCATCACTCTGTAAACTGTAACAAGATCCCACCCTCCCTCTGTAAACTAACAAGATCGCTCCCTCCCTCTGTAAACTGTAACAGGATCCCTCCCTCCCTCTGGAAATTGTAACAAGATGCCTCCATCCCTCTGCAAACTGGAACAAGATCCCTCCATCACTCTGTAAACGGTAACAAGATCCCTCCCTCTCTCTGTAAACTGTAACAAGATCCCACCCTCCCTCTGTAAACTAACAAGATCCCTCCCTCCCTCTGTACCTCTGTAACAAGATCCCTCCCTCCCTCTGTAACTGTGTAACAAGATCCTTCCCTCCCTCTGTAAACTGTAACATGTTCCCTCCCTCCTTCTGTAAACTGTAACAAGATCCCTCCCTCTCTCTGTAGCTCAGTAACAACATCCCTCCCTCCCTCTGTAAACTGTAACAAGATCCCTCTATCACTCTGTAAACTGTAACAAGATCCCTGCCTCCCTCTGTAAACTGTAACAAGATACCTCCCTCCCTTTGTAACTCTGTAACACGATCCCTCCCTCCCTCTATAAACTGTAACAAGATCCTTCTCTCCCTCAGTGAACTGTAACAAGATCCCTCCCTCCCTCTGTAAACTGTGAAAAGATCCCACCCTCCCTCTGTAACTCTGTAACAAGATCTCTCCCTCCATCTGTACCTTTGGAACAAGATCCCTCCCTCCCTCTGTAAATGTATAACAAGATCCTTGCCTCCCTCTGCAAATTGTAACAAGATCCCTCCCTCCCTCTGTAATTCTGTAACAAGATCCCTCCCTCCCTTTGTAACTCTGTAACAGGATCCCTCCCTCCCTTTGTAAACTGAAACAAGATCGCTCCCTCCCTATGTAAATTGTAACAAGATCCCTCCCACCCTCAGTAACTCTGTAACAAGATCCCTCCATCACTCTGTAAACTGTAACAAGATCCCTCCCTCCCTCTGTAACTCTGTATCAAGATCCCACCCTCCCTCTGTAAACTATAACAAGATACCTCCCACCCTCTGCAAATCGTAACAAGATCCCTCCCTCCCTCTGTAAACTGTAACAAGATCCCTCCCTCTCTCTGTTAACTGTAACATGTTCCCTCCCTCCCTCTGTAAACTGTAACAAGATCCCTCCCTCCCTCTGCAAACTGTAACAAGATCCCTCCCTCCCTTTGTGACTCTGTAACACGATCCCTCCCTCCCTCTATAAACTGTAACAAGATCCCTCCCACCCTCTGTCACTCTGTAACAAGATCCCTCCCTCCCTCTGTAAACTGTAACAAGATCCCTCCCTCACTCAGTAAACTACAACAAGATCCCTCCATCACTCTGTAAACTGTAACAAGATCCCACCCTCCCTCTGTAAACTAACAAGATCGCTCCCTCCCTCTGTAAACTGTAACAGGATCCCTCCCTCCCTCTGGAAATTGTAACAAGATGCCTCCATCCCTCTGCAAACTGGAACAAGATCCCTCCATCACTCTGTAAACGGTAACAAGATCCCTCCCTCTCTCTGTAAACTGTAACATGTTCCCTCCCTCCTTCTGTAAACTGTAACAAGATCACTCCCTCCCTCTGTAAACTGTAACAACATCTCTCCCTCCTTCTGTACCTCTGTAACAAGATCCCTCCCTCCCTCTGTAACTGTGTAACAAGATCCTTCCCTCCCTCTGTAAATTGTAACAAGATCCCTCCCTCTCTCTGTGAACTGTAACATGTTCCCTCCCTCCTTCTGTAAACTGTAACAAGATCCCTCCCTCCCTCTGTAGCTCAGTAACAACATCCCTGTCTCCCTCTGTAAACTGTAACAAGATCCCTCCTTCCCTCTGTAACTCTGTAACAGGATCCCTCCCTCCCTTTGTAAACTGAAACAAGATCGCTCCCTCCCTCAGTAACTCTGTAACAAGATCCCTCCATCACTCTGTAAACTGTAACAAGTTCCCTCCCTCCCTCTGTAACTCTGTATCAAGATCCCACCCTCCCTCTGTAAACTATAACAAGATACCTCCCAACCTCTGCAAATCGTAACAAGATCCCTCCCTCCCTCTGTAAACTGTAACAAGATCCCTCCCTCTCTCTGTTAACTGTAACATGTTCCCTCCCTCCCTCTGTAAACTGTAACAAGATCCCTCCCTCCCTCGTTATCTCTGGAACAAGATCCCTCCCTCCCTGTGTAAACTGTAACAAAATCTCTCCCTCCCTCTGTAAACTGTAACAAGATCCCTCCCTCCCTCTGCAAACTGTAACAAGATCCCTCCCTCCCTTTGTGACTCTGTAACACGATCCCTCCTTCCCTCTATAAACTGTAACAAGATCCCTCCCACCCTCTGTCACTCTGTAACAAGATCCCTCCCTCCCTCTGTAAACTGTAACAAGATCCCTCCCTCACTCAGTAAACTATAACAAGATCCCTCCATCACTCTGTAAACTGTAACAAGATCCCACACTCCCTCTGTAAACTAACAAGATCGTTCCCTCCCTCTGTAAACTGTAAAAGGATCCCTCCCTCCCTCTGGAAATTGTAACAAGATGCCTCCATCCCTCTGCAAACTGGAACATGATCCCTCCATCACTCTGTAAACGGTAACAAGATCCCTCCCTCACTCTGTAAACTGTAACATGTTCCCTCCCTCCTTCTGTAAACTGTAACAAGATCCCTCCCTCCCTCTGTAAACTGAAACAACATCTCTCCCTCCTTCTGTACCTCTGTAACAAGATCCCTCCCTCCCTCTGTAACTGTGTAACAAGATCCTTCCCTCCCTCTGTAAATTGTAACAAGATCCCTCCCTCTCTTTGTAAACTGTAACATGTTCCCTCCCTCCTTCTGTAAACTGTAACAAGATCCCTCCCTCTCTCTGTAGCTCAGTAACAACATCCCTCCCTCCCTCTGTAAACTGTAACAAGATCCCTCTATCACTCTGTAAACTGTAACAAGATCCCTGCCTCCCTCTGTAAACTGTAACAAGATACCTCCCTCCCTTTGTAACTCTGTAACACGATCCCTCCCTCCCTCTATAAACTGTAACAAGATCCCTTCCTCACTCAGTAAACTATAACAAGTTCCCTCCATCACTCTGTAAGCTGTAACAAGATCCCACCCTCCCTCTGGAAACTAACAAGATCGCTCCCTCCCTCTGTAAACGGTAACAAGATCCCTCCCTCTCTCTGTCAACTGTAACATGTTCCCTCCCTCCTTCTGTAAACTGTAACAAGATCCCTCCCTCCCTCTGTACCTCTGCAACAAGATCCCTCCCTCCCTCTGTAACTGTGTAACAAGATCCTTCCCTCCCTCTGTAAATTGTAACAAGATCCCTACCTCCCTCTCAAATTGTAACAAGATCCCTCCCTCCCTCTGCAAACTGTAATACGATCTCTCCATCCCTCTGTAAACTGTAACAAGATCCCACCCTCCCTCTGTAACTCTGTAACAAGGTCCCTCCCTAATTCTGTAACAAGATCCTTTTCTCCCTCTGTAAACTGTAACAAGATCCCTCCCTCCCTCTGCAAACTGTAACAAGATCCCTCCCTCCCTTTGTGACTCTGTAACACGATCCCTCCTTCCCTCTATAAACTGTAACAAGATCCCTCCCTCCCTCTGTAAACTGTAACAAGTTCCCTCCCTCACTCAGTAAACTATAACAAGATCCCTCCATCACTCTGTAAACTGTAACAAGATCCCACCCTCCCTCTGTAAACTAACAAGATCGCTCCCTCCCTCTGTAAACTGTAACAGGATCCCTCCCTCCCTCTGGAAATTGTAACAAGATGCCTCCATCCCTCTGCAAACTGGAACAAGATCCCTCCATCACTCTGTAAACGGTAACAAGATCCCTCCCTCACTCTGTAAAATGTAACATGTTCCCTCCCTCCTTCTGTAAACTGTAACAAGATCCCTCCCTCCCTCTGTAAACTGTAACAACATCTCTCCCTCCTTCTGTACCTCTGTAACAAGATCCCTCCCTCCCTCTGTAACTGTGTAACAAGATCCTTCCCTCCCTCTGTAAATTGTAACAAGATCCCTCCCTCTCTTTGTAAACTGTAACATGTTCCCTCCCTCCTTCTGTAAACTGTAACAAGATCCCTCCCTCTCTCTGTAGCTCAGTAACAACATCCCTCCCTCCCTCTGTAAACTGTAACAAGATCCCTCTATCACTCTGTAAACTGTAACAAGATCCCTGCCTCCCTCTGTAAACTGTAACAAGATACCTCCCTCCCTTTGTAACTCTGTAACACGATCCCTCCCTCCCTCTATAAACTGTAACAAGATCCCTCCCTCACTCAGTAAACGATAACAAGATCCCTCCATCACTCTGTAAACTGTAACAAGATCCCACCCTCCCTCTGTAAACTAACAAGATCGCTCCCTCCCTCTGTAAACGGTTACAAGATCCCTCCCTCTCTCTGTCAACTGTAACATGTTCCCTCCCTCCTTCTGTAAACTGTAACAAGATCCCTCCCTCCCTCTGTACCTCTGCAACAAGATCCCTCCCTCCCTCTGTAACTGTGTAACAAGATCCTTCCCTCCCTCTGTAAATTGTAACAAGATCCCTACCTCCCTCTCAAATTGTAACAAGATCCCTCCCTCCCTCTGCAAACTGTAATACGATCTCTCCATCCCTCTGTAAACTGTAACAAGATCCCACCCTCCCTCTGTAACTCTGTAACAAGATCCCTCCCTCCCTCTGTAATTCTGTAACAAGATCCTTTTCTCCCTCTGTAAACTGTAACAAGATCCCTCCCTCCCTCTGTAACTCTGTAACAACATCCCTCCCTCCCGCTGTAAACTGTAACAAGATCTCACCCTCCTTCTGTAAACTGTAACAAGATCCCTCCATCACTCTGTAAACTGTAACAAGATCCCTCCCTCCCTCTGTAACTCTGTATCAAGATCCCTCCCTCCCTTTGTAAACTGAAACAAGATCGCTCCCTCCCTATGTAAATTGTAACAAGATCCCTCCCACCCTCTGTAAACTGTAACAAGATCCCTCCATCACTCTGTAAACTGGAACAAGATCCCTCCCTCCCTCTGTAACTCTGTATCAAGATCCCACCCTCCCTCTGTAAACTATAACAAGATACCTCCCACCCTCTGCAAATCTTAACAAGATCCCTCCCTCCCTCTGTAAACTGTAACAAGATCCCTCCCTCTCTCTGTTAACTGTAACATGTTCCTTCCCTCCCTCTGTAAACTGTAACAAGATCCCACCCTCCCTCTGTAACTCTGTAACAAGATCCCTTCCTCCCTCTGTAAACTGTAACAAGATCTCTCCCTCCATCTGTACCTTTGTAACAAGATCCATCCCTCCCTCTGTAAATGTATAACAAGATCCTTCCCTCCCTCTGCAAATTGTAACAAGATCCCTCCCTCCCTCTGTAATTCTGGAACAAGATCCCTCCCTCCCTCTGTAATTCTGTAACAAGATCCTTTTCTCCCTCTGTAAACTGTAACAAGATCCCTCCCTCCCTCTGTAAACTGTAACAAGATCCCTCCCTCCCTGTGTAACTCTGTAACAGGATTGCTCCCTCCCTTTGTAAACTGAAACAAGATCGCTCCCTCCCTATGTAAATTGTAACAAGATCCCTCCCACCCTCAGTAACTCTGTAACAAGATCCCTCCATCACTCTGTAAACTGTAACAAGATCCCTCCCTCCCTCTGTAACTCTGTATCAAGATCCCACCCTCCCTCTGTAAACTGTAACAAGATACCTCCCACCCTCTGCAAATCGTAACAAGATCCCTCCCTCCCTCTGTAAACTGTAACAAGATCCCTCCCTCTCTCTGTTAACTGTAACATGTTCCCTCCCTCCCTCTGTATACTGTAACAAGATCCCTCCGTCCCTCTATATCTCTGGAACAAGATCCCTCCCTCCCTCTGTAAACTGTAACAAAATCTCTCCCTCCCTCTGTAACTGTGTAACAAGATACCTCCCTCCGTCTGTAAACTGTAACAAGATCCCTCCCTCCCTCTGCAAACTGTAACAAGATCCCTCCCTCCCTTTGTGACTCTGTAACACGATCCCTCCCTCCCTCTATAAACTGTAACATGATCCCTCCCTCCCTCTGTCACTCTGTAACAAGATCCCTCCCTGCCTCTGTAAACTGTAACAAGATCCCTCCCTCACTCAGTAAACTATAACAAGATCCCTCCATCACTCTGTAAACTGTAACAAGATCCCACCCTCCCTCTGTAAACTAACAAGATCGCTCCCTCCCTCTGTAAACTGTAACAGGATCCCTCCCTCCCTCTGGAAATTGTAACAAGATGCCTCCATCCCTCTGCAAACTGGAACAAGATCCCTCCATCACTCTGTAAACGGTAACAAGATCCCTCCCTCTCTCTGTAAACTGTAACATGTTCCCTCCCTCCTTCTGTAAACTGTAACAAGATCCCTCCCTCCCTCTGTAAACTGTAACAACATCCCTCCCTCTCTCTGTAAATTGTAACAAGATCCCTCCCTCTCTCTGTAAACTGTAACATGTTCCCTCCCTCCTTCTGTAAACTGTAACAAGATACCTCCCTCCCTTTGTAACTCTGTAACACGATCCCTCCCTCCCTCTATAAACTGTAACAAGATCCCTCCCTCACTCAGTAAACTATAACAAGATCCCTCCATCACTCTGTAAACTGTAACAAGATCCCACCCTCCCTCTGTAAACTAACAAGATCGCTCCCTCCCTCTGTAAACGGGAACAAGATCCCTCCCTCTCTCTGTCAACTGTAACATGTTCCCTCCCTCCTTCTGTAAACTGTAACAAGATCCCTCCCTCCCTCTGTACCTCTGCAACAAGATCCCTCCCTCCCTCTGTAACTGTGTAACAAGATCCTTCCCTCCCTCTGTAAATTGTAACAAGATCCCTACCTCCCTCTCAAATTGTAACAAGATCCCTCCCTCCCTCTGCAAACTGTAATACGATCTCTCCATCCCTCTGTAAACTGTAACAAGATCCCACCCTCCCTCTGTAACTCTGTAACAAGATCCCTCCCTCCCTCTGTAATTCTGTAACAAGATCCTTTTCTCCCTCTGTAAACTGTAACAAGATCCCTCCCTCCCTCTGTAACTCTGTAACAACATCCCTCCCTCCCTCTGTAAACTGTAACAAGATCTCACACTCCTTCTGTAAACTGTCACAAGATCCCTCCCGCCCTCTGCAAACTGTAACAAGATCCCTCCCTCCCTCTGTAACTCTGTAACAGGATCCCTCCCTCCCTTTGTAAACTGAAACAAGATCGCTCCCTCCCTATGTAAATTGTAACAAGATCCCTCCCACCCTCAGTAACTCTGTAACAAGATCCCTCCATCACTCTGTAAACTGTAACAAGATCCCTCCCTCCCTCTGTAACTCTGTATCAAGATCCCACCTTCCCTCTCTAAACTATAACAAGATACCTCCCACCCTCTGCAAATCTTAACAAGATCCCTCCCTCCCTCTGTAAACTGTAACAAGATCCCTCCCTCCCTTTGTGACACTGTAACACGATCCCTCCCTCCCTCTATAAACTGTAACAAGATCCCTCCCTCCCTCTGTATCTCTGGAACAAGATCCCTCCCTCCCTCTGTAAACTGTAACAAAATCTCTCCCTCCCTCTGTAACTGTGTAACAAGATCCCTCCCTCCCTCTGTAAACTGTAACAAGATCCCTCCCTCCCTCTGTAAACTGTAACAAGATCCCTCCCTCCCTTTGTGACTCTGTAACAAGATCCCTCCCTCCCTCTATAAACTGTAACAAGATCCCTCCCTCCCTTTGTGACTCTGTAACAAGATCCCTCCCTCCCTCTATAAACTGTAACAAGATCCCTCCCTCCCTCTTTCACTCTGTAACAAGATCCCTCCCTCCCTCTGTAAACTGTAACAAGATCCCTCCCTCACTCAGTAAACTATAACAAGATCCCTCCATCACTCTGTAAACTGTAACAAGATCCCACCCTCCCTCTGTAAACTAACAAGATCGCTCCCTCCCTCTGTAAACTGTAACAGGATCCCTCCCTCCCTCTGGAAATTGTAACAAGATGCCTCCATCCCTCTGCAAACTGGAACAAGATCCCTCCATCACTCTGTAAACGGTAAGAAGATCCCTCCCTCTCTCTGTAAACTGTAACATGTTCCCTCCCTCCTTCTGTAAACTGTAACAACATCTCTCCCTCCCTCTGTACCTCTGTAACAAGATCCCTCCCTCCCTCTGTAACTGTGTAACAAGATCCTTCCCTCCCTCTGTAAATTGTAACAAGATCCCTCCCTCTCTCTGTAAACTGTAACATGTTCCCTCCCTCCTTCTGTAAACTGTAACAAGATCCCTCCCTCCCTCTGTAGCTCAGTAACAACATCCCTCCCTCCCTCTGTAAACTGTGACAACATCCCTCTATCACTCTGTAAACTGTAACAAGATCCCTGCCTCCCTCTGTAAACTGTAACAAGATATATCCCTCCCTTTGTAACTCTGTAAAACGATCCCTCCCTCCCTCTATAAACTGTAACAAGATCCCTCCCTCACTCAGTAAACTATAACAAGATCCCTCCATCACTCTGTAAACTGTAACAAGATCCCACCCTCCCTCTGCAAACTAACAAGATCGCTCCCTCCCTCTGTAAACGGTAACAAGATCCCTCCCTCTCTCTGTCAACTGTAACATGTTCCCTCCCTCCTTCTGTAAACTGTAACAAGATCCCTCCCTCCCTCTGTACCTCTGCAACAAGATCCCTCCCTCCCTCTGTAACTCTGTAACAGGATCCCTCCCTCCCTCTGTAACTCTGTAACAAGATCCCTCCCTCCCTCTGTAAACTGGAACAAGATCCCTCCCTCCCTCTGGAACTCTGTAACAAGATCCCTCCCTCCCTCTGTAAACAGTAACAAGATCCCTCAATCCCTCTGCAAACTGTAACAAAATCCCTTCCTCCCTCTGTAAGCTGTAACAAGATCCCTCCCTCCCTCGGTAAACTGTAACAAGATCCCTAAATCCCTCTGTAAACTGGAACAAGATCCCACCCTCCCTCTGCAAATTGTAACAAGATGCCTCCATCCCTCGGGCAACTGTAACAACATCCCTCCCTCCCTCTGTAACTCTGTAACACGACCCCTCCCACCCTCTGTAAACTGTAACAAGATCACTCCCTCCCTCTGCAAATTGTAACAAGATGCCTCCATCCCTCTGCAAACTCTAACAAGATCCCTCCATCACTCTGTAAACGGTAACAAGATCCCTCCCTCTCTCTGTAAACTGTAACAAGATCCCTCCCTCCCTCTGTAACTCTGTAACAGTATCTCTCCCTCCCTCTGCAAACTGTAACAAGATCCCTCCCTTTCTCTGCAACTCCATAACAAGATCCCTCCCTCCCTCTGTAAACTGTAACAAGATCCCTCCTTCCCTCCCTCGGTAAAATGTAACAAGATCCCTCCCTTCCTCTGCAAATCCGTATCAAGATCCCTTCCCCCCTTAGGAAACTGTAACAAGATACCTCCCTCCCTCTGTAAACTGCAACAAGATCCTGCTCTCCCTCTGCAAACTGTAACAACATACCTCCTTCCCTTTGTAACTCTGTAACACGATCCCTCCCTCCCTCTATAAACTGTAACAAGATCCGTCCCTCTCTCTGTAACTCTGTAACAGGATCCCTCCCTCCCTCTGTAACTCTGTAACAAGATCCCTCCCTCCCTCTGTAAACTGGAACAAGATCCCTCCCTCACTCAGTAAACTATAACAAGATCCCTCCATCACTCTGTAAACTGTAACAAGATCCCACCCGCCCTCTGTAAACTAACAAGATCCCTCCCTCACTCAGTAAACTATAACAGGATCCCTCCATCCCTCTGTAAACTGTAATAAGATCCCTCCCTCCCTCTGCAAATTGTAACAAGATGCCTCCATCCCTCTGCAAACTCTAACAAGATCCCTCCATCACTCTGTAAACGGTAACAAGATCCCTCCCCCTCTCTGTAAACTGTAACAAGATCCCTCCCTCCCTCTGTATCTCTGTAACAAGATCCCTCACTCCCTCTGCAAACTCTAACAAGATCCCTCCCTGCCTCTGCAACTCTGTAACAAGATCCCTCACTCCATCTGTAACTCTATAACAAGATCGCTCCCTCCCTCTGGAAATTGGGACAAGATCCCTCCATCGCTCTGTAATTCTGTAACAAGATCCTGCCCTCCCTCTGTAACTCTGTAACAGTATCTCTCCCTCCCTCTGCAAACTGTAACAAGATCCCTCCCTCCCTCTGTAAACTGTAACAAGATCTCGCCTTCCCTCCCTCGGTAAACTGTAACAAGATCACTCCCTTCCTCTGCAAATCCGTAACAAGATCCCTCCCTCACTCTGGAAACTGTAACAAGATTCCTCACTCCCTCTGTAAACTGTAACAAGATCCTTCCCTTCCTCTGTAACTCTGTAACAAGATCCCTCCCTCACTCTGTAACTCTGTAACAAGATCTGTCCCTCCCTCGGTAAACTGTAACAAGATCCCTCACTCCCTCTGCAAACTGTAACAAGATCCCTACCTCTCTCTTCAAACTGTTACAAGATCCCTCCCTCCCTCTGCAAATTGTAACAAGATCCATCCCTCCCTCTGTAACTCTGTGACAAGATCCTTCTCTCCCTCCGTAAACTGTAACAAGATCCCTCCCTCCCTCTGTAAACTGTAACACGATCCTGCCATCCCTCTGTAAACTGTAAAATGATCCATCCCTCCCTCTGTAAACCGTAACAAGATCCCTCCCTTCCTCTGTAAACTGTAACAAGATCCCTCCCTTCCTCTGCAAATCCGTAACAAGATCCCTCCCTCCCTCTGGAAACTGTCATAAGATCCCTCCCTCCATCTGCAACTCTGTAACAAGATCCCTCACTCCCTCCGTAACTCAATAACAAGATCGCTCCCTCCCTCTGCAAACTGTAACAAGATCCCTCCCTCCCTCGGTAAACTGTAACAAGATCCCTAAATCCCTCTGTAAACTGGAACAAGATCCCACCCTCCCTCTGCAAATTGTAACAAGATGCCTCCATCCCTCGGGCAACTGTAACAAGATCCCTCCCTCCCTCTGTAACTCTGTAACACGACCCCTCCCACCATCTGTAAACTGTAACAAGATCACTCCCTCCCTCTATAACTTTATAACAAGATCCCTCCATCGCTCTGTAAACTGTAACAAGATCCCTCCCTCCCTCTGCAAACTGTAACAAGGTCCCTCCCTCCCTCTGGAAATTGTAACAAGATGCCTCCATCCCTCTGCAAACTGGAACAAGATCCCTCCATCACTCTGTAAACGGTAAGAAGATCCCTCCCTCTCTCTGTAAACTGTAACATGTTCCCTCCCTCCTTCTGTAAACTGTAACAACATCTCTCCCTCCCTCTGTACCTCTGTAACAAGATCCCTCCCTCCCTCTGTAACTGTGTAACAAGATCCTTCCCTCCCTCTGTAAATTGTAACAAGATCCCTCCCTCTCTCTGTAAACTGTAACATGTTCCCTCCCTCCTTCTGTAAACTGTAACAAGATCCCTCCCTCCCTCTGTAGCTCAGTAACAACATCCCTCCCTCCCTCTGTAAACTGTGACAACATCCCTCTATCACTCTGTAAACTGTAACAAGATCCCTGCCTCCCTCTGTAAACTGTAACAAGATACATCCCTCCCTTTGTAACTCTGTAAAACGATCCCTCCCTCCCTCTATAAACTGTAACAAGATCCCTCCCTCACTCAGTAAACTATAACAAGATCCCTCCATCACTCTGTAAACTGTAACAAGATCCCACCCTCCCTCTGCAAACTAACAAGATCGCTCCCTCCCTCTGTAAACAGTAACAAGATCCCTCCCTCTCTCTGTCAACT
Organism: Chiloscyllium punctatum; assembly: GCF_047496795.1. NCBI lineage: Eukaryota > Metazoa > Chordata > Chondrichthyes > Orectolobiformes > Hemiscylliidae > Chiloscyllium > Chiloscyllium punctatum. The sequence continues at coordinate 41,683,566 of NC_092787.1, read as the reverse complement.
GTAACATGTTCCCTCCCTCCTTCTGTAAACTGTAACAAGATCCCTCCCTCCCTCTGTACCTCTGCAACAAGATCCCTCCCTCCCTCTGTAACTCTGTAACAGGATCCCTCCCTCCCTCTGTAACTCTGTAACAGGATCCCTCCCTCCCTCTGTAACTCTGTAACAAGATCCCTCCCTCCCTCTGTAAACTGGAACAAGATCCCTCCCTCCCTCTGGAACTCTGTAACAAGATCCCTCCCTCCCTCTGTAAACAGTAACAAGATCCCTCAATCCCTCTGCAAACTGTAACAAAATCCCTTCCTCCCTCTGTAAGCTGTAACAAGATCCCTCCCTCCCTCGGTAAACTGTAACAAGATCCCTAAATCCCTCTGTAAACTGGAACAAGATCCCACCCTCCCTCTGCAAATTGTAACAAGATGCCTCCATCCCTCGGGCAACTGTAACAAGATCCCTCCCTCCCTCTGTAACACTGTAACAACATCCCTCCCTCCCTCTGTAACTCTGTAACACGACCCCTCCCACCCTCTGTAAACTGTAACAAGATCACTCCCTCCCTCTGCAAATTGTAACAAGATGCCTCCATCCCTCTGCAAACTCTAACAAGATCCCTCCATCACTCTGTAAACGGTAACAAGATCCCTCCCTCTCTCTGTAAACTGTAACAAGATCCCTCCCTCCCTCTGTAACTCTGTAACAGTATCTCTCCCTCCCTCTGCAAACTGTAACAAGATCCCTCCCTTTCTCTGCAACTCCATAACAAGATCCCTCCCTCCCTCTGTAAACTGTAACAAGATCCCTCCTTCCCTCCCTCGGTAAAATGTAACAAGATCCCTCCCTTCCTCTGCAAATCCGTATCAAGATCCCTTCCCCCCTTAGGAAACTGTAACAAGATACCTCCCTCCCTCTGTAAACTGCAACAAGATCCTGCTCTCCCTCTGCAAACTGTAACAACATACCTCCTTCCCTTTGTAACTCTGTAACACGATCCCTCCCTCCCTCTATAAACTGTAACAAGATCCGTCCCTCTCTCTGTAACTCTGTAACAGGATCCCTCCCTCCCTCTGTAACTCTGTAACAAGATCCCTCCCTCCCTCTGTAAACTGTAACAAGATCCCTCCCTCACTCAGTAAACTATAACAAGATCCCTCCATCACTCTGTAAACTGTAACAAGATCCCACCCGCCCTCTGTAAACTAACAAGATCCCTCCCTCACTCAGTAAACTATAACAGGATCCCTCCATCCCTCTGTAAACTGTAATAAGATCCCTCCCTCCCTCTGCAAATTGTAACAAGATGCCTCCATCCCTCTGCAAACTCTAACAAGATCCCTCCATCACTCTGTAAACGGTAACAAGATCCCTCCCCCTCTCTGTAAACTGTAACAAGATCCCTCCCTCCCTCTGTATCTCTGTAACAAGATCCCTCACTCCCTCTGCAAACTCTAACAAGATCCCTCCCTGCCTCTGCAACTCTGTAACAAGATCCCTCACTCCATCTGTAACTCTATAACAAGATCGCTCCCTCCCTCTGGAAATTGGGACAAGATCCCTCCATCGCTCTGTAATTCTGTAACAAGATCCTGCCCTCCCTCTGTAACTCTGTAACAGTATCTCTCCCTCCCTCTGCAAACTGTAACAAGATCCCTCCCTCCCTCTGTAAACTGTAACAAGATCTCGCCTTCCCTCCCTCGGTAAACTGTAACAAGATCACTCCCTTCCTCTGCAAATCCGTAACAAGATCCCTCCCTCACTCTGGAAACTGTAACAAGATTCCTCACTCCCTCTGTAAACTGTAACAAGATCCTTCCCTTCCTCTGTAACTCTGTAACAAGATCCCTCCCTCACTCTGTAACTCTGTAACAAGATCTGTCCCTCCCTCGGTAAACTGTAACAAGATCCCTCACTCCCTCTGCAAACTGTAACAAGATCCCTACCTCTCTCTTCAAACTGTTACAAGATCCCTCCCTCCCTCTGCAAATTGTAACAAGATCCATCCCTCCCTCTGTAACTCTGTGACAAGATCCTTCTCTCCCTCCGTAAACTGTAACAAGATCCCTCCCTCCCTCTGTAAACTGTAACACGATCCTGCCATCCCTCTGTAAACTGTAAAATGATCCATCCCTCCCTCTGTAAACCGTAACAAGATCCCTCCCTTCCTCTGTAAACTGTAACAAGATCCCTCCCTTCCTCTGCAAATCCGTAACAAGATCCCTCCCTCCCTCTGGAAACTGTCATAAGATCCCTCCCTCCATCTGCAACTCTGTAACAAGATCCCTCACTCCCTCCGTAACTCAATAACAAGATCGCTCCCTCCCTCTGCAAACTGTAACAAGATCCCTCCCTCCCTCGGTAAACTGTAACAAGATCCCTAAATCCCTCTGTAAACTGGAACAAGATCCCACCCTCCCTCTGCAAATTGTAACAAGATGCCTCCATCCCTCGGGCAACTGTAACAAGATCCCTCCCTCCCTCTGTAACTCTGTAACACGACCCCTCCCACCATCTGTAAACTGTAACAAGATCACTCCCTCCCTCTATAACTTTATAACAAGATCCCTCCATCGCTCTGTAAACTGTAACAAGATCCCTCCCTCCCTCTGCAAACTGTAACAAGGTCCCTCCCTCCCTCTGCAAACTACAACAAGATCCCTCCCTCCCTCTGCAACAAGATCACTTCCTCCCTCTGTACACTGTAACAAGATCCCTCCCTCCCTCTGTAAACTGTAACAAGTTCCCTCCCTCCTTCTGCAACTCTGTAACACCATCCCTCCGTCCCTCTGCAAAATGTAACAAGGTCCCTCCCCCCCTCTGCAAACTGTAAAAAGATCCCTCTCTCCCTCTGTAACTCTGGAACAAGATCCCTCCCTCCCTCCCTCAGTAAACTGTCCCAAGATCCCTCTCTCACTCTGTAACTCTGTAACAAGATCCTTCTCTCCCTCTGTAAACTGTAACAAGATCCCTCCCTCCCTCCCTCTGTAAACTGTAACAAGATCCCACCCTCCCTCTGTAAACTGTAACAAGATTCCTCCCTTCCTCTGCAAATCCGTAAGAAGATCCCTCCATCACTCTGTAAACTCTAACAAGATCCCTCCCTGCCTCTGCAACTCTGTAACAAGATCCCTCACTCCATCTGTAACTCTATAACAAGATCGCTCCCTCCCTCTGGAAATTGGTACAAGATCCCTCCATCGCTCTGTAATTCTGTAACAGTATCTCTCCCTCCCTCTGCAAACTGTAACAAGATCCCTCCCTCCCTCTGTAAACTGTAACAAGATCCCGCCTTCCCTCCCTCTGAAAACTGTAACAAGATCCCTCCCTTTCTCTGCAACTCCGTAACAAGATCCCTCCCTCCCTCTGTAAACTGTAACAAGATCCCTCCTTCCCTCCCTCGGTAAAATGTAACAAGATCCCTCCCTCCCTCTGTAACTCTATAACAGTATCTCTCCCTCCCTCTGCAAACTGTCACAAGATCCCTCCCTCCCTCTGGAAACTGTAACAAGATACCTCCTTCCCTCTGTAAACTGTAACAAGATCCCGCCCTCCCTCTGCAAACTGTAACAAGATACCTCCTTCCCTTTGTAACTCTGTAACACGATCCCTCCCTCCCTCTATAAACTGTAACAAGATCCGTCCCTCCCTCTGTAACTCTGTAACAGGATCCCTCCCTCCCTCTGTAACTCTGTAACAAGATCCCTCCCTCCCTCTGTAAACTGGAACAAGATCCCTCCCTCCCTCTGGAACTCTGTAACAAGATCCCTCCCTCCCTCTGTAAACAGTAACAAGATCCCTCCATCCCTCTGCAAACTGTAACAAAATCCCTTCCTCCCTCTGTAAGCTGTAACAAGATCCCTCCCTCCCTCGGTAAACTGTAACAAGATCCCTAAATCCCCCTGTAAACTGGAACAAGATCCCACCCTCCCTCTGCAAATTGTAACAAGATGCCTCCATCCCTCGGGCAACTGTAACAAGATCCCTCCCTCCCTCTGTACACTGTAACAAGATCCCTCCCTCCCTCTGTAACACTGTAACAACATCCCTCCCTCCCTCTGTAACTCTGTAACACGACCCCTCCCACCCTCTGTAAACTGTAACAAGATCACTCCCTCCCTCTGCAAATTGTAACAAGATGCCTCCATCCCTCTGCAAACTCAAACAAGATCCCTCCATCACTCTGTAAACGGTAACAAGATCCCTCCCTCTCTCTGTAAACTGTAACAAGATCCCTCCCTCCCTCTGTAACTCTGTAACAGTATCTCTCCCTCCCTCTGCAAACTGTAACAAGATCCCTCCCTTTCTCTGCAACTCCATAACAAGATCCCTCCCTCCCTCTGTAAACTGTAACAAGATCCCTCCTTCCCTCCCTCGATAAAATGTAACAAGATCCCTCCCTTCCTCTGCAAATCCGTATCAAGATCCCTTCCCCCCTTAGGAAACTGTAACAAGATACCTCCCTCCCTCTGTAAACTGCAACAAGATCCTGCTCTCCCTCTGCAAACTGTAACAACATACCTCCTTCCCTTTGTAACTCTGTAACACGATCCCTCCCTCCCTCTATAAACTGTAACAAGATCCGTCCCTCTCTCTGTAACTCTGTAACAGGATCCCTCCCTCCCTCTGTAACTCTGTAACAAGATCCCTCCCTCCCTCTGTAAACTGGAACAAGATCCCTCCCTCCCTCTGTAACTCTGTAACAAGATCCCTCCCTCCCTCTGTAAACTGTAACAAGATCCTGCTCTCCCTCTGCAAACTGTAACAACATACCTCCTTCCCTTTGTAACTCTGTAACACGATCCCTCCCTCCCTCTATAAACTGTAACAAGATCCGTCCCTCTCTCTGTAACTCTGTAACAGGATCCCTCCCTCCCTCTGTAACTCTGTAACAAGATCCCTCCCTCCCTCTGTAAACTGGAACAAGATCCCTCCCTCCCTCTGTAACTCTGTAACAAGATCCCTCCCTCCCTCTGTAAACTGTAACAAGATCCCTCCCTCACTCAGTAAACTATAACAAGATCCCTCCATCACTCTGTAAACTGTAACAAGATCCCACCCGCCCTCTGTAAACTAACAAGATCCCTCCCTCACTCAGTAAACTATAACAGGATCCCTCCATCCCTCTGTAAACTGTAATAAGATCCCTCCCTCCCTCTGCAAATTGTAACAAGATGCCTCCATCCCTCTGCAAACTCTAACAAGATCCCTCCATCACTCTGTAAACGGTAACAAGATCCCTCCCCCTCTCTGTAAACTGTAACAAGATCCCTCCCTCCCTCTGTATCTCTGTAACAAGATCCCTCACTCCCTCTGCAAACTCTAACAAGATCCCTCCCTGCCTCTGCAACTCTGTAACAAGATCCCTCACTCCATCTGTAACTCTATAACAAGATCGCTCCCTCCCTCTGGAAATTGGGACAAGATCCCTCCATCGCTCTGTAATTCTGTAACAAGATCTTGCCCTCCCTCTGTAACTCTGTAACAGTATCTCTCCCTCCCTCGGTAAACTGTAACAAGATCCCTCCCTCCCTCTGTAAACTGTAACAAGATCTCGCCTTCCCTCCCTCGGTAAACTGTAACAAGATCACTCCCTTCCTCTGCAAATCCGTAAAAAGATCCCTCCCTCACTCTGGAAACTGTAACAAGATTCCTCACTCCCTCTGTAAACTGTAACAAGATCCTTCCCTTCCTCTGTAACTCTGTAACAAGATCCCTCCCTCACTCTGTAACTCTGTAACAAGATCTGTCCCTCCCTCGGTAAACTGTAACAAGATCCCTCACTCCCTCTGCAAACTGTAACAAGATCCCTACCTCTCTCTTCAAACTGTTACAAGATCCCTCCCTCCCTCTGCAAACTGTAACAAGATCCCTCCCTCCCTCTGTAAACTGTAACAAGATCTCGCCTTCCCTCCCTCGGTAAACTGTAACAAGATCACTCCCTTCCTCTGCAAATCCGTAAAAAGATCCCTCCCTCACTCTGGAAACTGTAACAAGATTCCTCACTCCCTCTGTAAACTGTAACAAGATCCTTCCCTTCCTCTGTAACTCTGTAACAAGATCCCTCCCTCACTCTGTAACTCTGTAACAAGATCTGTCCCTCCCTCGGTAAACTGTAACAAGATCCCTCACTCCCTCTGCAAACTGTAACAAGATCCCTACCTCTCTCTTCAAACTGTTACAAGATCCCTCCCTCCCTCTGCAAATTGTAACAAGATCCATCCCTCCCTCTGTAACTCTGTGACAAGATCCTTCTCTCCCTCCGTAAACTGTAACAAGATCCCTCCCTCCCTCTGTAAACTGTAACACGATCCTGCCATCCCTCTGTAAACTGTAAAATGATCCATCCCTCCCTCTGTAAACCGTAACAAGATCCCTCCCTTCCTCTGTAAACTGTAACAAGATCCCTCCCTTCCTCTGCAAATCCGTAACAAGATCCCTCCCTCCCTCTGGAAACTGTCATAAGATCCCTCCCTCCATCTGCAACTCTGTAACAAGATCCCTCACTCCCTCCGTAACTCAATAACAAGATCGCTCCCTCCCTCTGCAAACTGTAACAAGATCCCTCCCTCCCTCGGTAAACTGTAACAAGATCCCTAAATCCCTCTGTAAACTGGAACAAGATCCCACCCTCCCTCTGCAAATTGTAACAAGATGCCTCCATCCCTCGGGCAACTGTAACAAGATCCCTCCCTCCCTCTGTAACTCTGTAACACGACCCCTCCCACCATCTGTAAACTGTAACAAGATCACTCCCTCCCTCTATAACTTTATAACAAGATCCCTCCATCGCTCTGTAAACTGTAACAAGATCCCTCCCTCCCTCTGCAAACTGTAACAAGGTCCCTCCCTCCCTCTGCAAACTGGAACAAGATCCCTCCCTCCCTCTGTAACAAGATCGCTTCCTCCCTCTGTAAACTGTAACAAGATCCCTCCCTCCCTCTGCAAATTGTAACAAGATGCCTCCATCCCTCTGCAAACTCTAACAAGATCCCTCCATCACTCTGTAAACTGTAACAAGATCCCTCCCTCCCTCTGTACCTCTGTAACAAGATCCCTCCCTCCCTCTGTAACTGTGTAACAAGATCCTTCCCTCCCTCTGAAAACTGTAACAAGATCCCTCCCTTTCTCTGCAACTCCGTAACAAGATCCCTCCCTCCCTCTGTAAACTGTAACATGATCCCTCCTTCCCTCCCTTGGTAAAATGTAACAATATCCCTCCCTCCCTCTGTAACTCTATAACAGTATCTCTCCCTCCCTCTGCAAACTGTCACAAGATCCCTCCCTCCCTCTGTAAACTGTAACAAGATCCCGCCTTCCCTCCCTCTGAAAACTGTAACAAGATCCCTCCCTTTCTCTGCAACTCCGTAACAAGATCCCTCCCTCCCTCTGTAACCTGTAACAAGATCCCTCCTTCCTTCCCTCGGTAAAATGTAACAAGATCCCTCCCTTCCTCTGCAAATCCGTAACAAGTTCCCTCCCTCCCTCTGGAAACTGTAACAAGATACCTCCTTCCCTTTGTAACTCTGTAACACGATCCCTCCCTCCCTCTATAAACTGTAACAAGATCCGTCCCTCCCTCTGTAACTCTGTAACAGGATCCCTCCCTCCCTCTGTAACTCTGTAACAAGATCCCTCCCTCCCTCTGTAAACTGGAACAAGATCCCTCCCTCCCTCTGGAACTCTGTAACAAGATCCCTCCCTCCCTCTGCAAACTGTAAAAAGATCCCTCTCTCCCTCTGTAACTCTGGAACAAGATCCCTCCCTCCCTCCCTCAGTAAACTGTCCCAAGATCCCTCTCTCACTCTGTAACTCTGTAACAAGATCCTTCTCTCCCTCTGTAAACTGTAACAAGATCCCTCCCTCCCTCCCTCTGTAAACTGTAACAAGATCCCACCCTCCCTCTGTAAACTGTAACAAGATCCCTCCCTCCCACTGTAAACTGTAACAAGATTCCTCCCTTCCTCTGCAAATCCGTAAGAAGATCCCTCCATCACTCTGTAAACTCTAACAAGATCCCTCCCTGCCTCTGCAACTCTGTAACAAGATCCCTCACTCCATCTGTAACTCTATAACAAGATCGCTCCCTCCCTCTGGAAATTGGTACAAGATCCCTCCATCGCTCTGTAATTCTGGAACAAGATCCCTCCCTCCCTCTGTAACTCTGTAACAGTATCTCTCCCTCCCTCTGCAAACTGTAACAAGATCCCTCCCTCCCTCTGTAAACTGTAACAAGATCCCGCCTTCCCTCCCTCTGAAAACTGTAACAAGATCCCTCCCTTTCTCTGCAACTCCGTAACAAGATCCCTCCCTCCCTCTGTAAACTGTAACAAGATCCCTCCTTCCCTCCCTCGGTAAACTGTAACAAGATCCCTCCTTCCCTCCCTCGGTAAAATGTAACAAGATCCCTCCCTTCCTCTGCAAATCCGTAACAAGTTCCCTCCCTCCCTCTGGAAACTGTAACAAGATACCTCCTTCCCTCTGTAAACTGTAACAAGATCCGTCCCTCCCTCTGTAACTCTGTAACAGGATCCCTCCCTCCCTCTGTAACTCTGTAACAAGATCCCTCCCTCCCTCTGTAAACTGGAACAAGATCCCTCCCTCCCTCTGGCACTCTGTAACAAGATCCCTCCCTCCCTCTGTAAACAGTAACAAGATCCCTCCATCCCTCTGCAAACTGTAACAAAATCCCTTCCTCCCTCTGTAAGCTGTAACAAGATCCCTCCCTCCCTCGGTAAACTGTAACAAGATCCCTAAATCCCTCTGTAAACTGGAACAAGATCCCACCCTCCCTCTGCAAATTGTAACAAGATGCCTCCATCCCTCGGGCAACTGTAACAAGATCCCTCCCTCCCTCTGTAACACTGTAACAACATCCCTCCCTCCCTCTGTAACTCTGTAACACGACCCCTCCCACCCTCTGTAAACTGTAACAAGATCACTCCCTCCCTCTGCAAATTGTAACAAGATGCCTCCATCCCTCTGCAAACTCTAACAAGATCCCTCCATCACTCTGTAAACGGTAACAAGATCCCTCCCTCTCTCTGTAAACTGTAACAAGATCCCTCCCTCCCTCTGTAACTCTGTAACAGTATCTCTCCCTCCCTCTGCAAACTGTAACAAGATCCCTCCCTTTCTCTGCAACTCCATAACAAGATCCCTCCCTCCCTCTGTAAACTGTAACAAGATCCCTCCTTCCCTCCCTCGGTAAAATGTAACAAGATCCCTCCCTTCCTCTGCAAATCCGTATCAAGATCCCTTCCCCCCTTAGGAAACTGTAACAAGATACCTCCCTCCCTCTGTAAACTGCAACAAGATCCTGCTCTCCCTCTGCAAACTGTAACAACATACCTCCTTCCCTTTGTAACTCTGTAACACGATCCCTCCCTCCCTCTATAAACTGTAACAAGATCCGTCCCTCTCTCTGTAACTCTGTAACAGGATCCCTCCCTCCCTCTGTAACTCTGTAACAAGATCCCTCCCTCCCTCTGTAAACTGGAACAAGATCCCTCCCTCCCTCTGTAACTCTGTAACAAGATCCCTCCCTCCCTCTGTAAACTGTAACAAGATCCCTCCCTCACTCAGTAAACTATAACAAGATCCCTCCATCACTCTGTAAACTGTAACAAGATCCCACCCGCCCTCTGTAAACTAACAAGATCCCTCCCTCACTCAGTAAACTATAACAGGATCCCTCCATCCCTCTGTAAACTGTAATAAGATCCCTCCCTCCCTCTGCAAATTGTAACAAGATGCCTCCATCCCTCTGCAAACTCTAACAAGATCCCTCCATCACTCTGTAAACGGTAACAAGATCCCTCCCCCTCTCTGTAAACTGTAACAAGATCCCTCCCTCCCTCTGTATCTCTGTAACAAGATCCCTCACTCCCTCTGCAAACTCTAACAAGATCCCTCCCTGCCTCTGCAACTCTGTAACAAGATCCCTCACTCCATCTGTAACTCTATAACAAGATCGCTCCCTCCCTCTGGAAATTGGGACAAGATCCCTCCATCGCTCTGTAATTCTGTAACAAGATCCTGCCCTCCCTCTGTAACTCTGTAACAGTATCTCTCCCTCCCTCTGCAAACTGTAACAAGATCCCTCCCTCCCTCTGTAAACTGTAACAAGATCTCGCCTTCCCTCCCTCGGTAAACTGTAACAAGATCACTCCCTTCCTCTGCAAATCCGTAACAAGATCCCTCCCTCACTCTGGAAACTGTAACAAGATTCCTCACTCCCTCTGTAAACTGTAACAAGATCCTTCCCTTCCTCTGTAACTCTGTAACAAGATCCCTCCCTCACTCTGTAACTCTGTAACAAGATCTGTCCCTCCCTCGGTAAACTGTAACAAGATCCCTCACTCCCTCTGCAAACTGTAACAAGATCCCTACCTCTCTCTTCAAACTGTTACAAGATCCCTCCCTCCCTCTGCAAATTGTAACAAGATCCATCCCTCCCTCTGTAACTCTGTGACAAGATCCTTCTCTCCCTCCGTAAACTGTAACAAGATCCCTCCCTCCCTCTGTAAACTGTAACACGATCCTGCCATCCCTCTGTAAACTGTAAAATGATCCATCCCTCCCTCTGTAAACCGTAACAAGATCCCTCCCTTCCTCTGTAAACTGTAACAAGATCCCTCCCTTCCTCTGCAAATCCGTAACAAGATCCCTCCCTCCCTCTGGAAACTGTCATAAGATCCCTCCCTCCATCTGCAACTCTGTAACAAGATCCCTCACTCCCTCCGTAACTCAATAACAAGATCGCTCCCTCCCTCTGCAAACTGTAACAAGATCCCTCCCTCCCTCGGTAAACTGTAACAAGATCCCTAAATCCCTCTGTAAACTGGAACAAGATCCCACCCTCCCTCTGCAAATTGTAACAAGATGCCTCCATCCCTCGGGCAACTGTAACAAGATCCCTCCCTCCCTCTGTAACTCTGTAACACGACCCCTCCCACCATCTGTAAACTGTAACAAGATCACTCCCTCCCTCTATAACTTTATAACAAGATCCCTCCATCGCTCTGTAAACTGTAACAAGATCCCTCCCTCCCTCTGCAAACTGTAACAAGGTCCCTCCCTCCCTCTGCAAACTGGAACAAGATCCCTCCCTCCCTCTGTAACAAGATCGCTTCCTCCCTCTGTAAACTGTAACAAGATCCCTCCCTCCCTCTGCAAATTGTAACAAGATGCCTCCATCCCTCTGCAAACTCTAACAAGATCCCTCCATCACTCTGTAAACTGTAACAAGATCCCTCCCTCCCTCTGTACCTCTGTAACAAGATCCCTCCCTCCCACTGTAACTGTGTAACAAGATCCTTCCCTCCCTCTGTAAATTGTAACAAGATCCCTACCTCTCTCTGCAAATTGTAACAAGATCCCTCCCTCCCTCTGCAAATTTTAACAAGATCCCTCCCTCCCTCTGCAAATTGTAACAAGCTCCCTCCCTCCCTCTGTAACTCTGTCACACGATCCGTCCCTCCCTCTGTAACCCTGTTACACGATCCCTCCCTCCCTCTGTCAACTGTAATATGATCCCTCCCTCCCTCTGTAACTCTGTAACAAGATCCTTCTCTCCCTCTGTAAACTGTAACAAGATCCCTCCCTCCCTCTGTAAACTGTAACACAATCCCTCCATCCCTCTGTAAACTGTAACAAGTTCCCTCCCTCCTTCTGCAACTCTGTAACACCATCCCTCCGTCCCTCTGCAAAATGTAACAAGGTCCCTCCCTCCCTCTGCAAACTGTAAAAAGATCCCTCTCTCCCTCTGTAACTCTGGAACAAGATCCCTCCCTCCCTCCCTCTGTAAACTGTACCAAGATCCCTCTCTCACTCTGTAACTCTGTAACAAGATCCTTCTCTCCCTCTGTAAACTGTAACAAGATCCCTCCCTCCCTCCCTCTGTAAACTGTAACAAGATCCCACCCTCCCTCTGTAAACTGTAACAAGATCCCTCCCTCCCACTGTAAACTGTAACAAGATTCCTCCCTTCCTCTGCAAATCCGTAAGAAGATCCCTCCATCACTCTGTAAACTCTAACAAGATCCCTCCCTGCCTCTGCAACTCTGTAACAAGATCCCTCACTCCATCTGTAACTCTATAACAAGATCGCTCCCTCCCTCTGGAAATTGGTACAAGATCCCTCCATCGCTCTGTAATTCTGGAACAAGATCCCTCCCTCCCTCTGTAACTCTGTAACAGTATCTCTCCCTCCCTCTGCAAACTGTAACAAGATCCCTCCCTCCCTCTGTAAACTGTAACAAGATCCCGCCTTCCCTCCCTCTGAAAACTGTAACAAGATCCCTCCCTTTCTCTGCAACTCCGTAACAAGATCCCTCCCTCCCTCTGTAAACTGTAACAAGATCCCTCCTTCCCTCCCTCGGTAAAATGTAACAAGATCCCTCCCTTCCTCTGCAAATCCGTAACAAGTTCCCTCCCTCCCTCTGGAAACTGTAACAAGATACCTCCTTCCCTCTGTAAACTGTAACAAGATCCCGCCCTCCCTCTGCAAACTGTAACAAGATACCTCCTTCCCTTTGTAACTCTGTAACACGATCCCTCCCTCCCTCTATAAACTGTAACAAGATCCGTCCCTCCCTCTGTAACTCTGTAACAGGATCCCTCCCTCCCTCTGTAACTCTGTAACAAGATCCCTCCCTCCCTCTGTAAACTGGAACAAGATCCCTCCCTCCCTCTGGAACTCTGTAACAAGATCCCTCCCTCCCTCTGTAAACAGTAACAAGATCCCTCCATCCCTCTGCAAACTGTAACAAAATCCCTTCCTCCCTCTGTAAGCTGTAACAAGATCCCTCCCTCCCTCGGTAAACTGCAACAAGATCCCTAAATCCCTCTGTAAACTGGAACAAGATCCCACCCTCCCTCTGCAAATTGTAACAAGATGCCTCCATCCCTCGGGCAACTGTAACAAGATCCCTCCCTCCCTCTGTAACACTGTAACAACATCCCTCCCTCCCTCTGTAACTCTGTAACACGACCCCTCCCACCCTCTGTAAACTGTAACAAGATCACTCCCTCCCTCTGCAAATTGTAACAAGATGCCTCCATCCCTCTGCAAACTCTAACAAGATCCCTCCCTCCCTCTGTAACTCTGTAACAGTATCTCTCCCTCCCTCTGCAAACTGTAACAAGATCCCTCCCTTTCTCTGCAACTCCATAACAAGATCCCTCCCTCCCTCTGCAAACTGTAACAAGATCCCTCCCTCCCTCTGTAAACTGTAACAAGATCCCTCCCTCCCTCTGTAACTCTGTAACAGTATCCCTCCCTCCCTCTGAAAACTGTAACAAGATCCCTCCCTTTCTCTGCAACTCCATAACTAGATCCCTCCCTCCCTCTGTAAACTGTAACAAGATCCCTCCCTTCCTCTGCAAATCCGTATCAAGATCCCTTCCCCCCTTAGGAAACTGTAACAAGATACCTCCCTCCCTCTGTAAACTGTAACAAGATCCCGCTCTCCCTCTGCAAACTGTAACAAGATACCTCCTTCCCTTTGTAACTCTGTAACACGATCCCTCCCTCCCTCTATAAACTGTAACAAGATCCGTCCCTCTCTCTGTAACTCTGTAACAGGATCCCTCCCTCCCTCTGTAACTCTGTAACAAGATCCCTCCCTCCCTCTGTAAACTGGAACAAGATCCCTCCCTCCCTCTGTAACTCTGTAACAAGATCCCTCCCTCCCTCTGTAAACTGTAACAAGATCCCTCCCTCACTCAGTAAACTATAACAAGATCCCTCCATCACTCTGTAAACTGTAACAAGATCCCACCCGCCCTCTGTAAACTAACAAGATCCCTCCCTCACTCAGTAAACTATAACAGGATCCCTCCATCCCTCTGTAAACTGTAATAAGATCCCTCCCTCCCTCTGCAAATTGTAACAAGATGCCTCCATCCCTCTGCAAACTCTAACAAGATCCCTCCATCACTCTGTAAACGGTAACAAGATCCCTCCCCCTCTCTGTAAACTGTAACAAGATCCCTCCCTCCCTCTGTATCTCTGTAACAAGATCCCTCACTCCCTCTGCAAACTCTAACAAGATCCCTCCCTGCCTCTGCAACTCTGTAACAAGATCCCTCACTCCATCTGTAACTCTACAACAAGATCGCTCCCTCCCTCTGGAAATTGGGACAAGATCCCTCCATCGCTCTGTAATTCTGTAACAAGATCCTGCCCTCTCTCTGTAACTCTGTAACAGTACCTCTCCCTCCCTCTGCAAACTGTAACAAGATCCCTCCCTCCCTCTGTAAACTGTAACAAGATCTCGCCTTCCCTCCCTCGGTAAACTGTAACAAGATCACTCCCTTCCTCTGCAAATCCGTAACAAGATCCCTCCCTCACTCTGGAAACTGTAACAAGATTCCTCACTCCCTCTGTAAACTGTAACAAGATCCTTCCCTTCCTCTGTAACTCTGTAACAAGATCCATCCCTCTCTATGTAACTGTGTAACAAGATCCCTCCCTCACTCTGTAACTCTGTAACAAGATCTGTCCCTCCCTCGGTAAACTGTAACAAGATCCCTCACTCCCTCTGCAAACTCTAACAAGATCCCTCCCTGCCTCTGCAACTCTGTAACAAGATCCCTCACTCCATCTGTAACTCTATAACAAGATCGCTCCCTCCCTCTGGAAATTGGTACAAGATCCCTCCATCGCTCTGTAATTCTGTAACAAGATCCCTCCCTCCCTCTGTAACTCTGTAACAGTATCTCTCCCTCCCTCTGCAAACTGTAACAAGATCCCTCCCTCCCTCTGTAAACTGTAACAAGATCTCGCCTTCCCTCCCTCGGTAAACTGTAACAAGATCACTCCCTTCCTCTGCAAATCCGTAACAAGATCCCTCCCTCACTCTGGAAACTGTAACAAGATTCCTCACTCTCTCTGTAAACTGTAACAAAATCCTTCCCTTCCTCTGTAACTCTGTAACAAGATCCATCCCTCCCTCTGTAACTCTGTAACACGATCCCTCCCTCCCTCTGTCCACTGTAATATGATCCCTACCTCCATCTGTAACTCTGTAACAAGATCCTTCTCTCCCTCTGTAAACCGTAAAATGATCCATCCCTCCCTCTGTAAACCGTAACAGGATCCCTCCCGTCCTCTGTAAACTGTAACAAGATCGCTCCCTCCCTCTGTAACTCTGTAACAGTATCTCTCCCTCCCTCTGCAAACTGTAACAAGATCCCTCCCTTTCTCTGCAACTCCATAACAAGATCCCTCCCTCCCTCTGTAAACTGTAACAAGATCCCTCCTTCCCTCCCTCGATAAAATGTAACAAGATCCCTCCCTTCCTCTGCAAATCCGTATCAAGATCCCTTCCCCCCTTAGGAAACTGTAACAAGATACCTCCCTCCCTCTGTAAACTGCAACAAGATCCTGCTCTCCCTCTGCAAACTGTAACAACATACCTCCTTCCCTTTGTAACTCTGTAACACGATCCCTCCCTCCCTCTATAAACTGTAACAAGATCCGTCCCTCTCTCTGTAACTCTGTAACAGGATCCCTCCCTCCCTCTGTAACTCTGTAACAAGATCCCTCCCTCCCTCTGTAAACTGGAACAAGATCCCTCCCTCCCTCTGTAACTCTGTAACAAGATCCCTCCCTCCCTCTGTAAACTGTAACAAGATCCCTCCCTCACTCAGTAAACTATAACAAGATCCCTCCATCACTCTGTAAACTGTAACAAGATCCCACCCGCCCTCTGTAAACTAACAAGATCCCTCCCTCACTCAGTAAACTATAACAGGATCCCTCCATCCCTCTGTAAACTGTAATAAGATCCCTCCCTCCCTCTGCAAATTGTAACAAGATGCCTCCATCCCTCTGCAAACTCTAACAAGATCCCTCCATCACTCTGTAAACGGTAACAAGATCCCTCCCCCTCTCTGTAAACTGTAACAAGATCCCTCCCTCCCTCTGTATCTCTGTAACAAGATCCCTCACTCCCTCTGCAAACTCTAACAAGATCCCTCCCTGCCTCTGCAACTCTGTAACAAGATCCCTCACTCCATCTGTAACTCTATAACAAGATCGCTCCCTCCCTCTGGAAATTGGGACAAGATCCCTCCATCGCTCTGTAATTCTGTAACAAGATCCTGCCCTCCCTCTGTAACTCTGTAACAGTATCTCTCCCTCCCTCTGCAAACTGTAACAAGATCCCTCCCTCCCTCTGTAAACTGTAACAAGATCTCGCCTTCCCTCCCTCGGTAAACTGTAACAAGATCACTCCCTTCCTCTGCAAATCCGTAACAAGATCCCTCCCTCACTCTGGAAACTGTAACAAGATTCCTCACTCCCTCTGTAAACTGTAACAAGATCCTTCCCTTCCTCTGTAACTCTGTAACAAGATCCCTCCCTCACTCTGTAACTCTGTAACAAGATCTGTCCCTCCCTCGGTAAACTGTAACAAGATCCCTCACTCCCTCTGCAAACTGTAACAAGATCCCTACCTCTCTCTTCAAACTGTTACAAGATCCCTCCCTCCCTCTGCAAATTGTAACAAGATCCATCCCTCCCTCTGTAACTCTGTGACAAGATCCTTCTCTCCCTCCGTAAACTGTAACAAGATCCCTCCCTCCCTCTGTAAACTGTAACACGATCCTGCCATCCCTCTGTAAACTGTAAAATGATCCATCCCTCCCTCTGTAAACCGTAACAAGATCCCTCCCTTCCTCTGTAAACTGTAACAAGATCCCTCCCTTCCTCTGCAAATCCGTAACAAGATCCCTCCCTCCCTCTGGAAACTGTCATAAGATCCCTCCCTCCATCTGCAACTCTGTAACAAGATCCCTCACTCCCTCCGTAACTCAATAACAAGATCGCTCCCTCCCTCTGCAAACTGTAACAAGATCCCTCCCTCCCTCGGTAAACTGTAACAAGATCCCTAAATCCCTCTGTAAACTGGAACAAGATCCCACCCTCCCTCTGCAAATTGTAACAAGATGCCTCCATCCCTCGGGCAACTGTAACAAGATCCCTCCCTCCCTCTGTAACTCTGTAACACGACCCCTCCCACCATCTGTAAACTGTAACAAGATCACTCCCTCCCTCTATAACTTTATAACAAGATCCCTCCATCGCTCTGTAAACTGTAACAAGATCCCTCCCTCCCTCTGCAAACTGTAACAAGGTCCCTCCCTCCCTCTGCAAACTGGAACAAGATCCCTCCCTCCCTCTGTAACAAGATCGCTTCCTCCCTCTGTAAACTGTAACAAGATCCCTCCCTCCCTCTGCAAATTGTAACAAGATGCCTCCATCCCTCTGCAAACTCTAACAAGATCCCTCCATCACTCTGTAAACTGTAACAAGATCCCTCCCTCCCTCTGTACCTCTGTAACAAGATCCCTCCCTCCCACTGTAACTGTGTAACAAGATCCTTCCCTCCCTCTGTAAATTGTAACAAGATCCCTACCTCTCTCTGCAAATTGTAACAAGATCCCTCCCTCCCTCTGCAAATTTTAACAAGATCCCTCCCTCCCTCTGCAAATTGTAACAAGCTCCCTCCCTCCCTCTGTAACTCTGTCACACGATCCGTCCCTCCCTCTGTAACCCTGTTACACGATCCCTCCCTCCCTCTGTCAACTGTAATATGATCCCTCCCTCCCTCTGTAACTCTGTAACAAGATCCTTCTCTCCCTCTGTAAACTGTAACAAGATCCCTCCCTCCCTCTGTAAACTGTAACACAATCCCTCCATCCCTCTGTAAACTGTAACAAGTTCCCTCCCTCCTTCTGCAACTCTGTAACACCATCCCTCCGTCCCTCTGCAAAATGTAACAAGGTCCCTCCCTCCCTCTGCAAACTGTAAAAAGATCCCTCTCTCCCTCTGTAACTCTGGAACAAGATCCCTCCCTCCCTCCCTCTGTAAACTGTACCAAGATCCCTCTCTCACTCTGTAACTCTGTAACAAGATCCTTCTCTCCCTCTGTAAACTGTAACAAGATCCCTCCCTCCCTCCCTCTGTAAACTGTAACAAGATCCCACCCTCCCTCTGTAAACTGTAACAAGATCCCTCCCTCCCACTGTAAACTGTAACAAGATTCCTCCCTTCCTCTGCAAATCCGTAAGAAGATCCCTCCATCACTCTGTAAACTCTAACAAGATCCCTCCCTGCCTCTGCAACTCTGTAACAAGATCCCTCACTCCATCTGTAACTCTATAACAAGATCGCTCCCTCCCTCTGGAAATTGGTACAAGATCCCTCCATCGCTCTGTAATTCTGGAACAAGATCCCTCCCTCCCTCTGTAACTCTGTAACAGTATCTCTCCCTCCCTCTGCAAACTGTAACAAGATCCCTCCCTCCCTCTGTAAACTGTAACAAGATCCCGCCTTCCCTCCCTCTGAAAACTGTAACAAGATCCCTCCCTTTCTCTGCAACTCCGTAACAAGATCCCTCCCTCCCTCTGTAAACTGTAACAAGATCCCTCCTTCCCTCCCTCGGTAAAATGTAACAAGATCCCTCCCTTCCTCTGCAAATCCGTAACAAGTTCCCTCCCTCCCTCTGGAAACTGTAACAAGATACCTCCTTCCCTCTGTAAACTGTAACAAGATCCCGCCCTCCCTCTGCAAACTGTAACAAGATACCTCCTTCCCTTTGTAACTCTGTAACACGATCCCTCCCTCCCTCTATAAACTGTAACAAGATCCGTCCCTCCCTCTGTAACTCTGTAACAGGATCCCTCCCTCCCTCTGTAACTCTGTAACAAGATCCCTCCCTCCCTCTGTAAACTGGAACAAGATCCCTCCCTCCCTCTGGAACTCTGTAACAAGATCCCTCCCTCCCTCTGTAAACAGTAACAAGATCCCTCCATCCCTCTGCAAACTGTAACAAAATCCCTTCCTCCCTCTGTAAGCTGTAACAAGATCCCTCCCTCCCTCGGTAAACTGCAACAAGATCCCTAAATCCCTCTGTAAACTGGAACAAGATCCCACCCTCCCTCTGCAAATTGTAACAAGATGCCTCCATCCCTCGGGCAACTGTAACAAGATCCCTCCCTCCCTCTGTAACACTGTAACAACATCCCTCCCTCCCTCTGTAACTCTGTAACACGACCCCTCCCACCCTCTGTAAACTGTAACAAGATCACTCCCTCCCTCTGCAAATTGTAACAAGATGCCTCCATCCCTCTGCAAACTCTAACAAGATCCCTCCCTCCCTCTGTAACTCTGTAACAGTATCTCTCCCTCCCTCTGCAAACTGTAACAAGATCCCTCCCTTTCTCTGCAACTCCATAACAAGATCCCTCCCTCCCTCTGCAAACTGTAACAAGATCCCTCCCTCCCTCTGTAAACTGTAACAAGATCCCTCCCTCCCTCTGTAACTCTGTAACAGTATCCCTCCCTCCCTCTGAAAACTGTAACAAGATCCCTCCCTTTCTCTGCAACTCCATAACTAGATCCCTCCCTCCCTCTGTAAACTGTAACAAGATCCCTCCCTTCCTCTGCAAATCCGTATCAAGATCCCTTCCCCCCTTAGGAAACTGTAACAAGATACCTCCCTCCCTCTGTAAACTGTAACAAGATCCCGCTCTCCCTCTGCAAACTGTAACAAGATACCTCCTTCCCTTTGTAACTCTGTAACACGATCCCTCCCTCCCTCTATAAACTGTAACAAGATCCGTTCCTCTCTCTGTAACTCTGTAACAGGATCCCTCCCTCCCTCTGTAACTCTGTAACAAGATCCCTCCCTCCCTCTGTAAACTGGAACAAGATCCCTCCCTCCCTCTGTAACTCTGTAACAAGATCCCTCCCTCCCTCTGTAAACTGTAACAAGATCCCTCCCTCACTCAGTAAACTATAACAAGATCCCTCCATCACTCTGTAAACTGTAACAAGATCCCACCCGCCCTCTGTAAACTAACAAGATCCCTCCCTCACTCAGTAAACTATAACAGGATCCCTCCATCCCTCTGTAAACTGTAATAAGATCCCTCCCTCCCTCTGCAAATTGTAACAAGATGCCTCCATCCCTCTGCAAACTCTAACAAGATCCCTCCATCACTCTGTAAACGGTAACAAGATCCCTCCCCCTCTCTGTAAACTGTAACAAGATCCCTCCCTCCCTCTGTATCTCTGTAACAAGATCCCTCACTCCCTCTGCAAACTCTAACAAGATCCCTCCCTGCCTCTGCAACTCTGTAACAAGATCCCTCACTCCATCTGTAACTCTACAACAAGATCGCTCCCTCCCTCTGGAAATTGGGACAAGATCCCTCCATCGCTCTGTAATTCTGTAACAAGATCCTGCCCTCTCTCTGTAACTCTGTAACAGTACCTCTCCCTCCCTCTGCAAACTGTAACAAGATCCCTCCCTCCCTCTGTAAACTGTAACAAGATCTCGCCTTCCCTCCCTCGGTAAACTGTAACAAGATCACTCCCTTCCTCTGCAAATCCGTAACAAGATCCCTCCCTCACTCTGGAAACTGTAACAAGATTCCTCACTCCCTCTGTAAACTGTAACAAGATCCTTCCCTTCCTCTGTAACTCTGTAACAAGATCCATCCCTCTCTATGTAACTGTGTAACAAGATCCCTCCCTCACTCTGTAACTCTGTAACAAGATCTGTCCCTCCCTCGGTAAACTGTAACAAGATCCCTCACTCCCTCTGCAAACTCTAACAAGATCCCTCCCTGCCTCTGCAACTCTGTAACAAGATCCCTCACTCCATCTGTAACTCTATAACAAGATCGCTCCCTCCCTCTGGAAATTGGTACAAGATCCCTCCATCGCTCTGTAATTCTGTAACAAGATCCCTCCCTCCCTCTGTAACTCTGTAACAGTATCTCTCCCTCCCTCTGCAAACTGTAACAAGATCCCTCCCTCCCTCTGTAAACTGTAACAAGATCTCGCCTTCCCTCCCTCGGTAAACTGTAACAAGATCACTCCCTTCCTCTGCAAATCCGTAACAAGATCCCTCCCTCACTCTGGAAACTGTAACAAGATTCCTCACTCCCTCTGTAAACTGTAACAAAATCCTTCCCTTCCTCTGTAACTCTGTAACAAGATCCATCCCTCCCTCTGTAACTCTGTAACACGATCCCTCCCTCCCTCTGTCCACTGTAATATGATCCCTACCTCCATCTGTAACTCTGTAACAAGATCCTTCTCTCCCTCTGTAAACCGTAAAATGATCCATCCCTCCCTCTGTAAACCGTAACAGGATCCCTCCCGTCCTCTGTAAACTGTAACAAGATCGCTCCCTCCCTCTGCAAACTGTAACAAGATCCCTCCCTCCCTTGGTAAACTGTAACAAGATCCCTAAATCCCTCTGTAAACTGGAACAAGATCCCACCCTCCCTCTGCAAATTGTAACAAGATGCCTCCATCCCTCTGTAAACTGGAACAAGATCCCTCCCTCCCTCTGTAACAAGATCGCTTCCTCCCTCTGTAAACTGTAACAAGATCCCAACCTCCCTCTGTAACTCTGTAACACGACCCCTCCCACCATCTGTAAACTGTAACAAGATCACTCCCTCCCTCTATAACTTTATAACAAGATCCCTCCATCGCTCTGTAAACTGTAACAAGATCCCTCCCTCCCTCTGCAAACTGTAACAAGGTCCCTCCCTCCCTCTGCAAACTGGAACAAGATCCCTCCCTCCCTCTGTAACAAGATCGCTTCCTCCCTCTGTAAACTGTAACAAGATCCCTCCCTCCCTCTGCAAATTGTAACAAGATGCCTCCATCCCTCTGCAAACTCTAACAAGATCCCTCCATCACTCTGTAAACTGTAACAAGATCCCTCCCTCCCTCTGTACCTCTGTAACAAGATCCCTCCCTCCCTCTGTGACTGTGTAACAAGATCCTTCCCTCCCTCTGTAAATTGTAACAAGATCCCTACCTCTCTCTGCAAATTGTAACAAGATCCCTCCCTCCCTCTGCAAATTGTAACAAGATCCCTCCCTCCCTCTGTAACTCTGTCACACGATCCGTCCCTCCCTCTGTAACTCTGTTACACGATCCCTCCCTCCCTCTGTCAACTGTAATATGATCCCTCCCTCCCTCTGTAACTCTGTAACAAGATCCTTCTCTCCCTCTGTAAACTGTAACAAGATCCCTCCCTCCCTCTGTCAACTGTAACACGATCCCTCCATCCCTCTGTAAACTGTAACAAGTTCCCTCCCTCCTTCTGCAACTCTGGAACACCATCCCTCCGTCCCTCTGCAAAATGTAACAAGGTCCCTCCCTCCCTCTGCAAACTGTAAAAAGATCCCTCTCTCCCTCTGTAACTCTGGAACAAGATCCCTCCCTCCCTCCCTCAGTAAACTGTACCAAGATCCCTCTCTCACTCTGTAACTCTGTAACAAGATCCTTCTCTCCCTCTGTAAACTGTAACAAGATCCCTCCCTCCCTCCCTCTGTAAACTGTAACAAGATCCCACCCTCCCTCTGTAAACTGTAACAAGATCCCTCCCTCCCACTGTAAACTGTAACAAGATTCCTCCCTTCCTCTGCAAATCCGTAAGAAGATCCCTCCATCACTCTGTAAACTCTAACAAGATCCCTCCCTGCCTCTGCAACTCTGTAACAAGATCCCTCACTCCATCTGTAACTCTATAACAAGATCGCTCCCTCCCTCTGGAAATTGGTACAAGATCCCTCCATCGCTCTGTAATTCTGGAACAAGATCCCTCCCTCCCTCTGTAACTCTATAACAGTATCTCTCCCTCCCTCTGCAAACTGTAACAAGATCCCTCCCTCCCTCTGTAAACTGTAACAAGATCCCGCCTTCCCTCCCTCTGAAAACTGTAACAAGATCCCTCCCTTTCTCTGCAACTCCGTAACAAGATCCCTCCCTCCCTCTGTAAACTGTAACAAGATCCCTCCTTCCCTCCCTCGGTAAAATGTAACAAGATCCCTCCCTTCCTCTGCAAATCCGTAACAAGTTCCCTCCCTCCCTCTGGAAACTGTAACAAGATACCTCCTTCCCTCTGTAAACTGTAACAAGATCCCGCCCTCCCTCTGCAAACTGTAACATGATACCTCCTTCCCTTTGTAACTCTGTAACACGATCCCTCCCTCCCTCTATAAACTGTAACAAGATCTGTCCCTCCCTCTGTAACTCTGTAACAGGATCCCTCCCTCCCTCTGTAACTCTGTAACAAGATCCCTCCCTCCCTCTGGAACTCTGTAACAAGATCCCTCCCTCCCTCTGCAAACTGTAAAAAGATCCCTCTCTCCCTCTGTAACTCTGGAACAAGATCCCTCCCTCCCTCCCTCAGTAAACTGTACCAAGATCCCTCTCTCACTCTGTAACTCTGTAACAAGATCCTTCTCTCCCTCTGTAAACTGTAACAAGATCCCTCCCTCCCTCCCTCTGTAAACTGTAACAAGATCCCACCCTCCCTCTGTAAACTGTAACAAGATCCCTCCCTCCCACTGTAAACTGTAACAAGATTCCTCCCTTCCTCTGCAAATCCGTAAGAAGATCCCTCCATCACTCTGTAAACTCTAACAAGATCCCTCCCTGCCTCTGCAACTCTGTAACAAGATCCCTCACTCCATCTGTAACTCTATAACAAGATCGCTCCCTCCCTCTGGAAATTGGTACAAGATCCCTCCATCGCTCTGTAATTCTGGAACAAGATCCCTCCCTCCCTCTGTAACTCTGTAACAGTATCTCTCCCTCCCTCTGCAAACTGTAACAAGATCCCTCCCTCCCTCTGTAAACTGTAACAAGATCCCGCCTTCCCTCCCTCTGAAAACTGTAACAAGATCCCTCCCTTTCTCTGCAACTCCGTAACAAGATCCCTCCCTCCCTCTGTAAACTGTAACAAGATCCCTCCTTCCCTCCCTCGGTAAAATGTAACAAGATCCCTCCCTTCCTCTGCAAATCCGTAACAAGTTCCCTCCCTCCCTCTGGAAACTGTAACAAGATACCTCCTTCCCTCTGTAAACTGTAACAAGATCCCGCCCTCCCTCTGCAAACTGTAACAAGATACCTCCTTCCCTTTGTAACTCTGTAACACGATCCCTCCCTCCCTCTATAAACTGTAACAAGATCCGTCCCTCCCTCTGTAACTCTGTAACAGGATCCCTCCCTCCCTCTGTAAACTGGAACAAGATCCCTCCCTCCCTCTGGAACTCTGTAACAGGATCCCTCCCTCCCTCTCTAAACAGTAACAAGATCCCTCCATCCCTCTGCAAACTGTAACAAAATCCCTTCCTCCCTCTGTAAGCTGTAACAAGATCCCTCCCTCCCTCGGTAAACTGTAACAAGATCCCTAAATCCCTCTGTAAACTGGAACAAGATCCCACCCTCCCTCTGCAAATTGTAACAAGATGCCTCCATCCCTCGGGCAACTGTAACAAGATCCCTCCCTCCCTCTGTACCTCTGTAACACGACCCCTCCCACCCTCTGTAAACTGTAACAAGATCACTCCCTCCCTCTGCAAATTGTAACAAGATGCCTCCATCCCTCTGCAAACTCTAACAAGATCCCTCCATCACTCTGTAAACGGTAACAAGATCCCTCCCTCCCTCTGTAACTCTGTAACAGTATCTCTCCCTCCCTCTGCAAACTGTAACAAGATCCCTCCCTTTCTCTGCAACTCCATAACAAGATCCCTCCCTCCCTCTGTAAACTGTAACAAGATCCCTCCTTCCCTCCCTCGGTAAAATGTAACAAGATCCCTCCCTTCCTCTGCAAATCCGTATCAAGATCCCTTCCCCCCTTAGGAAACTGTAACAAGATACCTCCCTCCCTCTGTAAACTGCAACAAGATCCTTCTCTCCCTCAGCAAACTGTAACAACATACCTCCTTCCCTTTGTAACTCTGTAACACGATCCCTCCCTCCCTCTATAAACTGTAACAAGATCCGTCCCTCTCTCTGTAACTCTGTAACAGGATCCCTCCCTCCCTCTGTAACTCTGTAACAAGATCCCTCCCTCCCTCTGTAAACTGGAACAAGATCCCTCCCTCCCTCTGTAACTCTGTAACAAGATCCCTCCCTCCCTCTGTAAACTGTAACAAGATCCCTCCCTCACTCAGTAAACTATAACAAGATCCCTCCATCACTCTGTAAACTGTAACAAGATCCCACCCGCCCTCTGTAAACTAACAAGATCCCTCCCTCACTCAGTAAACTATAACAGGATCCCTCCATCCCTCTGTAAACTGTAATAAGATCCCTCCCTCCCTCTGCAAATTGTAACAAGATGCCTCCATCCCTCTGCAAACTCTAACAAGATCCCTCCATCACTCTGTAAACGGTAACAAGATCCCTCCCCCTCTCTGTAAACTGTAACAAGATCCCTCCCTCCCTCTGTATCTCTGTAACAAGATCCCTCACTCCCTCTGCAAACTCTAACAAGATCCCTCCCTGCCTCTGCAACTCTGTAACAAGATCCCTCACTCCATCTGTAACTCTACAACAAGATCGCTCCCTCCCTCTGGAAATTGGGACAAGATCCCTCCATCGCTCTGTAATTCTGTAACAAGATCCTGCCCTCTCTCTGTAACTCTGTAACAGTATCTCTCCCTCCCTCTGCAAACTGTAACAAGATCCCTCCCTCCCTCTGTAACCCTGTAACAAGATCTCGCCTTCCCTCCCTCGGTAAACTGTAACAAGATCACTCCCTTCCTCTGCAAATCCGTAACAAGATCCCTCCCTCACTCTGGAAACTGTAACAAGATTCCTCACTCCCTCTGTAAACTGTAACAAGATCCTTCCCTTCCTCTGTAACTCTGTAACAAGATCCCTCCCTCACTCTGTAACTCTGTAACAAGATCTGTCCCTCCCTCGGTAACTTTGTAACACTATCCCTCCTTCCCTCTGTAAACTGTAACATGATCCCTCCCTCCCTCAGTAACTCTGTAACAAGATCCCTCCCTCTGCAAACTGTAACAAGATCCCTCCCTCCCTCTGTAACTCTGTAACATGATCCCTCCCTCCCTCTGTCAACTGTAATATGATCCCTCCCTCCCTCTGTAACTCTGTAACAAGATCCCTCCCTCCCTCTGTAAACTGTAACAAGATCCCTCCCTCCCTCTGCAAATGTAACAAGATCCCTCCCTCACTCTGTAACTCTGTAACATGATCTGTCCCTCCCTCGGTAAACTGTAACAAGATCCCTCACTCCCTCTGCAAACTGTAACAAGATCCTTCCCTTCCTCTGTAACTCTGTAACAAGATCCCTCCCTCTGTAAACTGTAACAAGTTCCCTCCCTCCCTCTTTAACTCCGTAACAAGATCCCTCCCTCCCTCTGTAACTCTGTAACAAGATCCCTCCCTCCCTCTGTAAACTGTAACAAGATCCCTCCCTCCCTCTGTAAACTGTAACAAAATCCCTCTGTCCCTCTGTAACTCTGTAACAAGATCCCTCCCTCCCTCTGTAAAATGTAACAAGATCCCTCCCTCCCTCTGTGCCTCTGTAACAAGATCCCTCCCTCCCTCTGTAACTCTGTAACAAGATCCCTCCCTCCCTCTGCAAACTGTAACAAGATCCCTCCCTCACTCTGTAACTCTGTAACAAGATCTGTCCCTCCCTCGGTAAACTGTAACAAGATCCCTCACTCCCTCTGCAAACTGTAACAAGATCCTTCCCTTCCTCTGTAAACTGTAACAAGTTCCCTCCCTCCCTCTTTAACTCTGTAACATGATCCCTCCCTCCCTCTGTAAACTGTAACAAAATCCCTCCCTCCCTCTGTAAACTGTAACAAGATCCCTCCCTCACTCTGTAACTCTGTAACAAGATCCCTCCCTGCCTCTGTAAAATGTAACAAGATACCTCCCTCCCTCTGTACCTCTGTAACAAGATCCCTCCCTCCCTCTGTAAACTGTAACAAGATCCCTCCCTCCCTCTGTAAACTGTAACAAGAACCCTCCCTCCCTCTGTAAACTGTAACAAGATCCCTCACTCCCTCTGCAAACTGTAACAAGATCCTTCGCTTCTTCTGTAACTCTGTAACAAGATCCCTCCCTCCCTCTGTAAACTGTAACAAGTTCCCTCCCTCCCTCTTTAACTCTGTAACGCGATCCCTCCCTCCCTCTGTCACTCTGTAACACGATCCCTCCTTCCCTCTGTAAACTGGAACACGATCCCACCCTCCCTCTGTAAACTAACAAGATCCCTCCCTCCCTCTGCAAATTGTAACAAGATGCCTCCATCCCTCTGTAAACTGTAACAAGATCCCTCCCTCCCTCTGTAAACTGCAACAAGATCCCTCCCTCCCTCTGTAACACTGTAACAAGATCCCTCCCTCTGTAAACTGTAACAAGATCTCTCCCTCCCTCTGTAAAGTGGAACAAGATCCCTCCCTTCCTCTGCAAATCCGTAAAAAGATCCCTCCCTCCCTCTGGAAACTGTAACACGATGGCTCCCTCCCTCTGCAACTCTGTAACAAGGTCCCTCACTCCCTCTGTAACTCAATAAAAAGATCGCTCCCTCCCTCTGTAAACTGTAACAAGATCCCTCCATCCCTCTGCAAACTGTAACAAGATCCCTTCCTCCCTCTGTAAACTGTAACAAGATCCCTCCCTCTCTCTGTAAACTATAACAAGATCCCTCTCTCCCTCTGTAACTCTGTGACAAGATCCCTCCATCACTATGTAAACTGTAACAAGATCCGTCCCTACCTCGGTAAACAGTAACAAGATCCCTAAATCCCTCTGTAAACTGGAACAAGATCCCACCCTCCAACTGCAAATTGTAACAAGATGCCTCCATCCCTCTGTAACACTGTAACAACATCCCTCCCTCCCTCTGTTAAGTGTAACAAGATCCCTCCCTCCCTCTGTAAACTGTAACAAAATCCCTCCCTCCCTCTGCAAACTGGAACAAGATCCCTCCCTCCCTCTGTACCTCTGTAACAAGATCCCTCCCTCCCTCTGTAATCTGTAACAAGATCCTTCCCTCCCTCTGTAACTGTGTAACAAGATCGTTCCCTCCCTCTGCAAATTGTAACAAGATCCCTACCTCCCTCTGTAAACTGAAACAAGATCCCTCCCTCCCTCAGTAATCTGGAACAACATCCCTCCCTCCCTCTGTACCTCTGTAACAAGATCCCTCCCTCCCTCTGCAACTCCGTAACAAGATCCCTCCCTCCCTCTGTAAACTGTAACAAGATCCCGCCTTCCCTCCCTTGGTAAACTGTAACAAGATCCCTCCCTTCCTCTGCAAATCCGTAACAAGATCCCTCCCTCCCTCTGGAAACTGTAACAAGATTCCTCACTCCCTCTGTAAACTGTAACAAGATCCTTCCCTTCCTCTGTAACTCTGTAACAAGATCCATCCCTCTCTATGTAACTCTGTAACAAGATCCCTCCCTCCCTCTGTAAACTGTAACAAGATCCCTCACTCCCTCCCTCTGCAAACTGTAACAAGATACCTCCCTCACTCTGTAACTCTGTAACAAGATCTTTCCCTCCCTCGGTAAACTGTAACAAGATCCCTCGCTCCCTCTTCAAACTGTAACAAGATCCCTCCCTCCCACTGTAAACTGTAACAAGATCCCTCCCTCCCTCTGTAACTCTGTAACAAGATCCCTCCCTCCCTCTGTAAACTGTAACAAGATCCCTCCCTCCCTCTGTAACTCTGTAACATGTTCCCTCCCTCCCTCTGTAAACTGTAACAAGATCCTTCCCTTCCTCTGTAACTCCGTAACAAGATCCCTCCCTCCCTGTGTAAACTGTAACAAGTTCCCTCCCTCCCTCTTTAACGCTGTAACACGATCCCTCCCTCCCTCAGTAACTCTGTAACAAGATCACTCCCTCCCTCTATAAACTGTAACAAGATCCCTCCCTCACTCTGTAAACTGTAACAAAAACCCTCCCTCCCTCTGTAACTCTGTAACAAGATCCCTCCCTCCCTCTGTAAACTGTAACAAGATCCCTCCCTCCCTCTGTAACTCTGTAACAAGATCCGTCCCTCCCTCTGTAAACTGTAACAAGATCCCTCCCTCCCTCTGTAACTCTGTAACAAGATCCCTCCCTCCCTCTGTAAACTGTAACAAGTTCCCTCCCTCCCTCTTTAACTCTGTAACGCGATCCCTCCCTCCCTCTGTCACTCTGTAACACGATCCCTCCTTCCCTCTGTAAACTGGAACACGATCCCACCCTCCCTCTGTAAACTACCAAGATCCCTCCCTCCCTCTGCAAGTTGTAACAAGATGCCTCCATCCCTCTGTAAACTGTAACAAGATCCCTCCCTCCCTCTGTAAACTGCAACAAGATCCCTCCCTCCCTCTGTAACACTGTAACAAGATCCCTCCCTCTGTAAACTGTAACAAGATCTCTCCCTCCCTCTGTAACAAGATCCCTCCCTCCCTCTGTAACTGTGTAACAAGATCCTTCCCTCCCTCTGCAAATTGTAACAAGATCCCTCCCTCCCTCTGTAACTGTCACACGATCCCTCACTCCCTCTGTAAACTGTAATAAGATCCCTCTCTCCCTCTGTCAACTGTAACATGATCATTCCATCCCTCTGTAACTCTGTGACAAGATCCTTCTCTCCCTCTGTAAAATGTAACAAGATCCCTCCCTCCCTCCGTAAACTGTAACAAGATCCCTCCCTTCCTCTGTAAACTGTAACACGATCCTGCCATCCCTCTGTAAACTGTAACATGATCCATCCCTCCCTCTGTAAACCGTAACAAGATCTCTCCCTTCCTCTGTAAAGTGTAACAAGATCCCTCCCTTCCTCTGCAAATCCGTAAAAAGATCCCTCCCTCCCTCTGGAAACTGTAACACGATGGCTCCCTCCCTCTGCAACTCTGTAACAAGATCCCTCACTCCCTCTGTAACTCAATTTAAGATCGCTCCCTCCCTCTGTAAACTGTAACAAGATCCCTCCATCCCTCTGCAAACTGTAACAAGATCCCTTCCTCCCTCTGTAAACTGTAACAAGATCCCTCCCTCTCTCTGTAAACTATAACAAGATCCCTCTCTCCCTCTGTAACTCTGTGACAAGATCCCTCCATCACTATGTAAACTGTAACAAGATCCGTCCCTACCTCGGTAAACAGTAACAAGATCCCTAAATCCCTCTGTAAACTGGAACAAGATCCCACCCTCCAACTGCAAATTGTAACAAGATGCCTCCATCCCTCTGTAACACTGTAACAACATCCCTCCCTCCCTCTGTTAAGTGTAACACGAGCCCTCCCTCCCTCTGCAAACTGGAACAAGATCCCTCCCTCCCTCTGTACCTCTGTAACAAGATCCCTCCCTCCCTCTGTAATCTGTAACAAGATCCTTCCCTCCCTCTGTAACTGTGTAACAAGATCGTTCCCTCCCTCTGCAAATTGTAACAAGATCCCTCCCTCCCTCAGTAATCTGGAACAACATCCCTCCCTCCCTCTGTACCTCTGTAACAAGATCCCTCCCTCCCTCTGCAACTCCGTAACAAGATCCCTCCCTCCCTCTGTAAAGTGTAACAAGATCCCGCCTTCCCTCCCTTGGTAAACTGTAACAAGATCCCTCCCTTCCTCTGCAAATCCGTAACAAGATCCCTCCCTCCCTCTGGAAACTGTAACAAGATTCCTCACTCCCTCTGTAAACTGTAACAAGATCCTTCCCTTCCTCTGTAACTCTGTAACAAGATCCATCCCTCTCTATGTAACTCTGTAACAAGATCCCTCCCTCCCTCTGTAAACTGTAACAAGATCCCTCCCTCCCTCTGTAAACTGTAACAAGATCCCTCACTCCCTCCCTCTGCAAACTGTAACAAGATACCTCCCTCACTCTGTAACTCTGTTACAAGATCTTTCCCTCCCTCGGTAAACTGTAACAAGATCCCTCGCTCCCTCTTCAAACTGTAACAAGATCCCTCCCTCCCACTGTAAACTGTAACAAGATCCCTCCCTCCCTCTGTAACTCTGTAACAAGATCCCTCCCTCCCTCTGTAAACTGTAACAAGATCCCTCCCTCCCTCTGTAACTCTGTAACATGTTCCCTCCCTCCCTCTGTAAACTGTAACAAGATCCTTCCCTTCCTCTGTAACTCCGTAACAAGATCCCTCCCTCCCTGTGTAAACTGTAACAAGTTCCCTCCCTCTCTCTTTAACGCTGTAACACGATCCCTCCCTCCCTCAGTAACTCTGTAACAAGATCACTCCCTCCCTCTATAAACTGTAACAAGATCCCTCCCTCACTCTGTAAACTGTAACAAAAACCCTCCCTCCCTCTGTAACTCTGTAACAAGATCCCTCCCTCCCTCTGTAAACTGTAACAAGATCCCTCCCTCCCTCTGTAACTCTGTAACAAGATCCGTCCCTCCCTCTGTAAACTGTAACAAGATCCCTCCCTCCCTCTGTAACTCTGTAACAAGATCCCTCCCTCCCTCTGTAAACTGCAACAACATTCCACCCTCCCTCTGTAACTCTGTAACAATATCCCTCCCTCCCTCTGTAACACTGTAACACGATCCCTCCCTCCTTCTGTAACTCTGAAACAAGATCCCTCCCTCCCTCTGTCAACTGTAACATGATCCCTCCCTCCCTCTGTAACTCTGTAACAAGATCCTTATCTCCCTCTGGAAACTGTAACACGATCCCCCCATCCCTCTGTCAACTGTAACAAGATCCCTCCCTCCCTCTGTAACTCTGTAACAAGATTCCTCCCTCCCTCTGTTATGTGTAACAAGATCCCTCCATCACTCTGAAAACTGCAACAAGATTCCTCCCTCCCTCTGCAAATCTGTAACAAGATCCCTCACTCCCTCTGTGACTCTGCAGCAATATCGCTCCCTCCTTCTGCAAATTGGTACTAGATCTCACCCTCCCTCTGTAAACTGTAACAAGATCCCTCCCTCCCTCTGTAACTCTGTAACAAGATCCCTCCCTCCCTCAGTAAACTATATCAAGATCCTCCTATCCCTCTGTAACTCTGTAACAACATCCCTCCCTCCCTCTGTAATTCTTTAACAAGATACTTCCCTCCCTCTTTAATTCTGTAACAACATAACTCCCTCCCTCTGTAAACTGTAACAAGATCCCTCCCACCCTCTGTCAACTGTAACAAGATCCCTCCCTCCCTCTGAAACTCTGTAACAAGATCCCTCCCTCCCTCTGTAAACTGTAACAAGATCCCTCGCTCCCTCTGTAACTCTGTAACAAGATCCCTCCCTCCCTCTGTAACACTGTAACAAGATCCCTGCCTCCCTCTGTAAACTGTAACAAGATCCCTCCCTCCCACTGTAAACTGTAACAAGATCCCTCCCTCCCTCTGTAACTCTGTAACAAGATCCCTCCCTCCCTCTGTAAACTGTAACAAGATCCCTCCCTCCCTCTGTAACTCTGTAACATGTTCCCTCCCTCCCTCTGTAAAATGTAACACGATCCCTCTCTCCCTCTTTACCTATGTAAATAGATCCCTCCCTCCCTCCCTCTGTAATTCTTGAACAAGATACCTCCCTCCCTCTTTAATTCTGTAACAACATCCCACCCTCCCTCTGTAAACTGTAACAAGATCCCTCCCACCCTCTGTCAACTGTAAGAAGATCCCTCCCTCCTTCTGTAACACAGTAACAAGATCCCTCCCACCCTCTGTAAACTGCAACAAGATCCCTCCCTCCCACTGTAAACTGTAACGAGATCCCTCCCTCCCTCTGTAACTCTGTAACAAGATCCCTCCCTCCCTCGGTAAACTGTAACAAGATCCCTCCCTCCCTCTGTAACTCTGTAACATGTTCCCTCCCTCCCTCTGTAAACTGTAACAAGATCCCTCTCTCCCTCTTTACCTCTGTAAAAAGATCCCTCCCTCCCTCTGTAAACTGTAACCAGTTCCCTCCCTCCTGCTGCAAATTGTAACAAGATGCCAACCTCCCTCTGCAAATTGTAACAGGATCACTCCCTTCCTCTGTAAACTGAAACAAGATCCCTCCCTCCCTTTGTAAACTGTAACAAGATCTCTCACTCCCTCTGTAACTCTGTGACAAGATCCCTCCCTCCCTCTGTAACTCTGTAACGACATCCCTCCCTCCCTCTGTTAAGTGTAACAAGATCCCTCACTCCCTCTGAAACTCTGCAACAAGATCCCTCCATCACTCTGTAAACTGTAACAAGATCCTTCCCTCCCTCTGTAAACTGTAACAAGATCACTCTCTCCCTCTCCAAACTGTAACAAGATCCCTCCCTCCATCTGTAACTCTGTAACAAGATCCCTCCCTCCCTCTGTAAACTGCAACAAGATTCCTCCCTCCCTCTGTAAACTGTAACAAGATCCCTCACTCCCTCTGAAACTCTGCAACAAGATCCCTCCATCACTCTGTAACTCTGGAACAAGATCCTTCTCTCCCTCTGTAAACTGTTACAATATCCCTCCCTCCCTCCGTACCTCTGTAACAAGATCCCTCACTCCCTCTGCAAACTGGAACAAGATTCCTCCCTCCCTCTGCAAATTGTAACAAGCTCCCTCCCTCCCTCACCAACTGTAACAAGATCCCTCCCTCCCTCTGCAAACTGTAACAAGATCCCTCCCTCCCTCTGTAACTCTGTAACAGGATCCCTCCCTCCCTCTGTAAACTACAATGTAATTCCTCCCTCCCTCTGTAACTCTGTAACAAGAACCCTCCCTCCCTCTGTAAACTGTAACAAGATCCCTCCCTCCTTCTGTAAACTGCAACAAGATTCTTCCCTCCCTCTGTAACTCTGTAACAAGATCCTTCTCTCTCTCTGTAAACTGTAACAAGATCCCTCCATCCCTCTGCAAGCTGTAACAAGATCCCTCCCTCCCTCTGTAAACTGTAACAGGATCCCTCCATCCCTCTGTAAACTGTAACAAGATCCTTCCCTCCCACTGTAACTCTGTAACAAGATCCAACCCTCCCTCTGTAAACTGTAACAAGATCCCTTCCACCCTCTGTAAACTGTAACAAGATCCCTCCCTCCCTCTGTAACTCTGTGACAAGATCCCTCCCTCCCTCTGTAAACTGCAACAAGATTCCTCCCTCCCTCTGTAAACTGTAACAAGATCCCAACCTCCCTCTGTAACTCTGTAACAAGATCCCTCCCTCCCACTGTAAACAGCAACAAGATTCCTCCCTCCCTCTGTAAAATGTAACAAGATCCCTCCCTCCCTCTGTAAACTGTAACAGGATCCCTCCATCCCTCTGTAAACTGTAACAAGATCCTTCCCTCCCACTGTAACTCTGTAACAAGATCCAACCCTCCCTCTGTAAACTGTAACAAGATCCCTTCCACCCTCTGTAAACTGTAACAAGATCCCTCCCTCCCCCTGTAACTCTGTAACAAGATCCCTCCCTCCCTCTGTAACTCTGTAACAAGATCCCTCCCTCCCTCTGTAAACAGCAACAAGATTCCTCCCTCCCTCTGTAAAATGTAACAAGATCCCTCCATCCCTCTGTAAACTGTAACAAGATCCCTCCCTCCCTCTGCAAATTGTAACAAGATCCCTCCCTTCCTCTGTAAACTGTAACAAGGTCCCTCCCTCCCTCTGTAACTCTGTAACAAGATCCATCTCTCCCTCTGTAAACTGTAAAAAGATCCCTCACTCACTCCGTACCTCTGTAACAAGATCCCTCCCTCCCTCTGTAAACTGTAACAAGATCCCTTCCTCCCTCTGCAAACTGTAACAAGATCCCTCCCTTCCTCTGTAAACTGTAACAAGGTCCCTCCCTCCCTCTGTAACTCTGTAACAAGATCCATCTCTCCCTCTGTAAACTGTAAAAAGATCCCTCACTCACTCCGTACCTCTGTAACAAGATCCCTCCCTCCCTCTGCAAATTGTAACAAGATCCCTCCCTCCCTCAGCAAACTGTATCAATATCCCTCCCTCCCTCGGTAACTCTGTAACACGATCCCTCCCTCCCTCTGTAACTCTGTAACACGATCCCTCCCTCCCTCTGTAACTGTAACAAGTTCCCTCCCTCCCTCTGTAACTCTGTAACAAGATCCCTCCATCGCTCTGTAAACTGCAACAAGTTCCCTCCCTCCCTCTGTAACTCTGTAACTAGAACCCTCCCTCCCTCTGTAAACTGTAACAAGATCCCTCCCTCCCTCTGTAACTCTGTAACTAGATCCCTCCCTCCCTCAGCAAACTGTAACAAGATCCCTCCCTCCCTCTGTAAACTGTGACAAGATCCCTCCCTCCCTCTGTACCTCTGTAACAAGATCCCTCCCTCCCACTGTAATCTGCAACAAGATTCCTCCCTCCCACTATAACTTTGTAAGAAGATCCCTCCCTCCCTCCCTCTGTAAACTGTAACAAGATCCCTCCCTCCCTCTGCAAGTTGTAACAAGATGCCTCCATCCCTTTGCAAACTTTAACAAGATCCCTCCATCCCTCTGTAACTCTGTAACAAGATCCCTCCCTCCCTCTGTATCTTTGTAACAAGATCCCTCCCTCCCTCGGGAACCTGTGACATGATTCCTCCCTCCCTTTGTAAACTGTAACAAGATCCCTCCCTCCCTCTGTAAATCTGTAACAAGATTCCTCCCTCCCCCTGTAACTCTGTAACAAGATTGCTCCCTCCCTCTGTAACTCTGTAACAGGTTCCCTCCCTCCCTCTGTAAACTGTAACAAGATTCCTCCCTCCCTCTGTAATTCTGTAACAAGATCGCTCCCTTCCTCTGTAAACTGTAAAAAGATCCCTCCCTCCCTCTGTAAACTCTGTAACAACATCCCTCCCTCCTTCTTTAAACTGTAACTAGATCCCTCCCTCCCTCTGTAAACTGTAACAAGATCCCTCCCTCCCTCTGTAACTGTGGAAGAAGATCCCTCCCTCCCTTTGTAAACTGCAACAAGATCCCGCCCTCCCTCTGTAAACTGTAACAAGATCCCTCCCACCCTCTGTAAAGTGTAACAAGATCCCTCTCTCCCTCTTTACCTCTGTAACAAGATCCCTCCCTAGCTCTCTAACTGTGTAACAAGATCCCTAACTCCCGCTGCAAATTGTAACAAGATCCCTACCTCCCTCTGCAAACTGTAACAAGATCCCAACCCCCCTCTGCAAATTATAACAAGATCCCTCATCCTTCTGCAAATTGTAACACGATGCCTCCATCCCTCTGTAAACTGTAACAAGATCCCTCCCTCCCTCTGTAACTCTGGAACAAGTTCCCTCCCTCCCTCTGTAAACTGTAACAAGATTCCTCCCTCCCACTGTAAACTGTAACAAGATCCCTCCCACCCTCTGTAATTCTGTAACAAGATCGCTCCCTTCCTCTGTAAACTGTAAAAAGATCCCTCCCTCCCTCTGTAACTCTGTAACAAGATCCCTCCCTCGCTTGTAAACTGTAACAAGATCCCTCCATTGCTCTGTAACTCTGTAACAACATCCCTCCCTCCTTCTGTAAACTGTAACAAGATCCCTCACTCCCTCTGTAAACTGTAACAAGATCCCTCCCTCCCTCTGTAACTCTGTAACAAGATCCCTCCCTCCATCTGTAAACTGTAAAAACATCCCTCCCTCCCTCTGTAACCTGTGACATGATCCCTCCCTCCCTCTGTAACTCTGTAACAAGATTCCTCCCTCCCCCTGTAACTCTGTAACAAGATTCCTCCCTCCCTCTGTAACTCTGTAACAAGATCCCTCCCTCCCTCTGTAAACTGGAACAAGATCCCTCCCTCCCTCTGCAAATTGTAACAAGATTCCTCCCTCCCTCTGTAACTCTGTAACAAGATCCCTCCCTCCCTCTGTAAATTGTAACAAGATACCTCCCTCTCTCCGTAAACTGTAACATGTTCCCTCCCTCCCTCTGTAAACTGTAACAAGGTCCCTCCCTCCCCCTGTAAACTGTAACAAGATCCTTCTCTCCCTCTGTAAATTGTAACAATATCCCTCCATCATTCTGCAAATTGTAACAAGATGCCTCCATCCCTCTGTAACTCTGTAACATGATCCCTCCATCCCTCTGTAAACTGTAACAAGATCCCTCCATCCATCTGTAAACTGCAACAAGATTCCTCCCTCCCTCTGTAACTCTGTAATAAGATCCCTCCCTCCCTCTGTCAAGTGTAACATGATCCCTCCCTCCCTCTGTAAACTGTAACAAGATCCCTCCCTCCCTCTGTAACTCTGTAACATGATCCCTCCCTCACTCTGCAAATTGTAACAAGATGCCTCCATCCCTCTGTAAACTGTAACATGATCCCTCCATCCCTCTGTAAACTGTAACAAGATCCCTCCCTCCCTCTGTAACTCTGTAACATGTTCCCTCCCTCCCTCTGTAAACTGTAACAAGATCCCTCTCTCCCTCTTTACCTCTGTAAAAAGATCCCGCCCTCCCTCTGTAAACTGTAACAAGATCCCTCCCTCCCGCTGCAAATTGTAACAAGATCCCAACCTCCCTCTGCAAATTGTAACAAGATCCCTCCCTCCCTCTGCAAATTGTAACAAGATCACTCCCTTCCTCTGTAAACTGTAAATGGATCCCTCCCTCTCTCTGTACACTGTAACAAGATCTCTCACTCCCTCTGTAACTCTGTAACAAGATCCCTCCCTCCCTCTGTAACTCTGTAACGACATCCCTCCCTCCCTCTGTTAAGTGTAACAAGATCCCTCCATCACTCTGTAACCTGTAATAGGATACCTCTCTCCCTCTGAAACTCTGTAACAACATCCTTCCCTCCCTCTGTAAGCTGTAACAAGATCCCTCCCTCCCTCTCCAAACTGTAACAAGATCCCTCCCTTTCTCTGTAACTCTGTAACAACATCCCTCCCCCCCTTGTAAACAGTACCAAGATCCCCCCCTCCCTCTGTAAACTATAACAAGATCCCTCCCTCCATCTGTAAACTGTAACAAGATCCCTCCCTCCCATTGTAACTCTGCAACGAGATCCCTCCCTCCCTCTGCAAACTGTAATTAGATCCCCCCCGTACATCTGTAACACGATCCCTCCCTCCCTCTGTAAACTGTAACAAGATCCCACCCTCCCTCTGTAACTCTGTAACAAGATCGCTCCCTCCCTCTGTACACTGTAACAAGATCCCTCCCTCCCTCTGTAAACTGTAACAAGATCCCTCCCTCCCTCTGTAACTCTGTAACATGTTCCCTCCCTCCCTCTGTAAACTGTAAAAAGATCCCTCCCTCCCTCTGTAAACTGTAACAAGATCCCTCCCTCCCACTGCAAATTGTAACAAGATCCCAACCTCCCTCTGCAAATTGTAACAAGATCCCTCCCTCCCTCTGCAAATTGTAACAAGATCCCACCCTCCCTCTGTAATTCTGTAACAAGATCGCTCCCTCCCTCTGTAAACTGTAACAAGATCCCACCCTCCCTCTGTAATTCTGTAACAAGATCGCTCCCTCCCTCTGTAAACTGTAACAAGATCGCTCCCTCCCTCTGTAAACTGGAACAAGATCCCACCCTCCCTCTGTAACTCTGTAACAAGATCGCTCCCTCCCTCTGTAAACTGTAACAAGATCCCTCCCTCCCTCTGTAAACTGTAACAAGATCCCACCCTCCCTCTGTACCTCTGTAACACGATCCCTCCCTCCCTCTGTAAACTGTAACAAGATCCCTCCCTCCCTCTGTAAACTGTAACAAGATCCCACCCTCCCTCTGTAACTCTGTAACAAGATTGCTCCCTTCCTCTGTAAACTGTAAAAAGATCCCTCCCTCCCTCTGTAACTCTGTAACAAGATCCCTCCCTCGCTTGTAAACTGTAACAAGATCCCTCCATTGCTCTGTAACTCTGTAACAACATCCCTCCCTCCATCTGTAAACTGTAACAAGATCCCTCCCTCCCTCTGTAAACTGTAACAAGATCCCTCCCTCCCTCTGTAACTGTGGAAGAAGATCCCTCCCTCCCTTTGTAAACTGCAACAAGATCCCGCCCTCCCTCTGTAACCTGTAACAAGATCCCTCCCTCCCTCTGTAACTCTGTAACAAGATCCCTCCCTAGCTCTCTAACTGTGTAACAAGATCCCTACCTCCCTCTGCAAACTGTAACAAGATCCCAACCTCCCTCTGCAAATTATAACAAGATCCCTCATCCTTCTGCAAATTGTAACACGATGCCTCCATCCCTTTGTAAACTGTAACAAGATCCCTCCCTCCCTCTGTAACTCTGGAACAAATTCCCTCCCTCCCTCTGTAAACTGTAATAAGATTCCTCCCTCCCACTGTAAACTGTAACAAGATCCCTCCCACCCTCTGTAATTCTGTAACAAGATCGCTCCCTTCCTCTGTAAACTGTAAAAAGATCCCTCCCTCCCTCTGTAACTCTGTAACAAGATCCCTCCCTCGCTTGTAAACTGTAACAAGATCCCTCCATTGCTCTGTAACTCTGTAACAACATCCCTCCCTCCTTCTGTAAACTGTAACAAGATCCCTCACTCCCTCTGTAAACTGTAACAAGATCCCTCCCTCCCTCTGTAACTCTGTAACAAGATCCCTCCCTCCATCTGTAAACTGTAACAACATCCCTCCCTCCCTCTGTAACCTGTGACATGATCCCTCCCTCCCTCTGTAAACTGTAACAAGATCCCTCCCTCCCTCTGTAACTCTGTAACAAGATCCCTCCCTCCCCCTGTAACTCTGTAACAAGATTCCTCCCTCCCTCTGTAACTCTGTAACAAGATCCCTCCCTCCCTCTGTAATCTGCAACAACATCCCTCCCTATCTCTGTAACTCTGCAACAAGATCCCTCCCTCCCTCTGTAACTCTGCAACAAGATACCTCCCTCCCTCTGTAAACTGCAACAAGATTCCTCCCTCCCTCTGTAACTCTGGAACAAGATCGTTCTCTCCCTCTGTAAACTGTAACAATATCCTTCCCTCCCTCCGTACCTCTGTAACAAGATCCCTCCCTCCCTCTGCAACCTGGAACAAGATTCCTCCCTCCCTCTGCAAATTGTAACAAGCTCCCTCCCTCCCTCAGCAAACTGTAACAAGATCCCTCCCTCCCTCTGTAACTCTGTAACAAGATCCCTTCCTCCCTCTGCAAACTGTAACAAGATTCCTCCCTCCCTCTGCAAATTGTAACAAGATCCCTCCCTCCCTCAGCAAACTGTATCAATATCCCTCCCTCCCTCGGTAACTCTGTAACACGATCCCTCCCTCCCTCTGTAACTCTGTAACACGATCCCTCCCTCCCTCTGTAACTGTAACAAGTTCCCTCCCTCCCTCTGTAACTCTGTAACAAGATCTCTCCATCGCTCTGTAAACTGCAACAAGTTCCCTCCCTCCCTCTGTAACTCTGTAACTAGAACCCTCCCTCCCTCTGTAAACTGTAAGAAGATCCCTCCCTCCCTCCGTACCTCTGTAACAAGATTCCTCCCTCCCTCTGCAAATTGTAACAAGATCCCTCCCTCCCTCAGCAAACTGTAACAAGATCCCTCCCTCCCTCTGTAAACTGTGACAAGATCCCTCCCTCCCTCTATACCTCTGTAACAAGATCCCTCCCTCCCACTGTAAACTGCAACAAGATTCCTCCCTCCCGCTATAACTCTGTAAGAAGATCCCTCCCTCCCTCCCTCTGTAAACTGTAACAAGATCCCTCCCTCCCACTGTAAACTGCAACAAGATTCCTCCCTCCCTCTGTAACTCTGTAACAAGATCCCTCCCTCCCTCTGGAACCTGTGACATGATTCCTCCCTCCCTTTGTAAACTGTAACAAGATCCCTCCCTCCCTCTGTAACTCTGTAACAAGTTCCCTCCCTCCCTCTGTAAACTGCAACAAGATCCCTCCCTCCCACTGTAAACTGTAACAAGATCCCTCCCACCCTCTGTAATTCTGTAACAAGATCGCTCCCTTCCTCTGTAAACTGTAAAAAGATCCCTCCCTCCCTCTGTAACTCTGTAACAAGATCCCTCCCTCGCTTGTAAACTGTAACAAGATCCCTCCATTGCTCTGTAACTCTGTAACAACATCCCTCCCTCCTTCTGTAAACTGTAACAAGATCCCTCACTCCCTCTGTAAACTGTAACAACATCCCTCCCTCCCTCTGGAACCTGTGACATGATCCCTCCCTCCCTCTCTAACTCTGTGACAAGATCCCTCCCTCCCTCTGTAAACTGCAACAAGATTCCTCCCTCCCTCTGTAAACTGTAACAAGATCCCACCCTCCCTCTGTAACTCTGTAACAAGATCCCTCCCTCCCTCTGTAAACAGCAACAAGATTCCTCCCTCCCTCTGTAAAATGTAACAAGATCCCTCCCTCCCTCTGTAAACTGGAACAGGATCCCTCCATCCCTCTGTAAACTGTAACAAGATCCTTCCCTCCCACTGTAACTCTGTAACAAGATCCAACCCTCCCTCTGTAAACTGTAACAAGATCCCTTCCACCCTCTGTAAACTGTAACAAGATCCCTCCCTACCCCTGTAACTCTGTAACAAGATCCCTCCCTCCCTCTGTAACTCTGTTAGAAGATCCCTCCCTCCCTCTGTAAACAGCAACAAGATTCCTCCCTCCCTCTGTAAAATGTAACAAGATCCCTCCATCCCTCTGTAAACTGTAACAAGATCCCTCCCTCCCTCTGCAAATTGTAACAAGATCCCTCCCTTCCTCTGTAAACTGTAACAAGGTCCCTCCCTCCCTCTGTAACTCTGTAACAAGATCCATCTCTCCCTCTGTAAACTGTAAAAAGATCCCTCACTCACTCCGTACCTCTGTAACAAGATCCCTCCCTCCCTCTGTAAACTGTAACAAGATCCCTTCCTCCCTCTGCAAACTGTAACAAGATCCCTCCCTTCCTCTGTAAACTGTAACAAGGTCCCTCCCTCCCTCTGTAACTCTGTAACAAGATCCATCTCTCCCTCTGTAAACTGTAAAAAGATCCCTCACTCACTCCGTACCTCTGTAACAAGATCCCTCCCTCCCTCTGCAAATTGTAACAAGATCCCTCCCTCCCTCAGCAAACTGTATCAATATCCCTCCCTCCCTCGGTAACTCTGTAACACGATCCCTCCCTCCCTCTGTAACTCTGTAACACGATCCCTCCCTCCCTCTGTAACTGTAACAAGTTCCCTCCCTCCCTCTGTAACTCTGTAACAAGATCCCTCCATCGCTCTGTAAACTGCAACAAGTTCCCT
Source organism: Chiloscyllium punctatum (assembly GCF_047496795.1). NCBI lineage: Eukaryota > Metazoa > Chordata > Chondrichthyes > Orectolobiformes > Hemiscylliidae > Chiloscyllium > Chiloscyllium punctatum. The sequence continues at coordinate 41,641,626 of NC_092787.1, read as the reverse complement.
CCCTCCCTCTGTAACTCTGTAACTAGAACCCTCCCTCCCTCTGTAAACTGTAACAAGATCCCTCCCTCCCTCTGTAACTCTGTAACTAGATCCCTCCCTCCCTCAGCAAACTGTAACAAGATCCCTCCCTCCCTCTGTAAACTGTGACAAGATCCCTCCCTCCCTCTGTACCTCTGTAACAAGATCCCTCCCTCCCACTGTAATCTGCAACAAGATTCCTCCCTCCCACTATAACTTTGTAAGAAGATCCCTCCCTCCCTCCCTCTGTAAACTGTAACAAGATCCCTCCCTCCCTCTGCAAGTTGTAACAAGATGCCTCCATCCCTTTGCAAACTTTAACAAGATCCCTCCATCCCTCTGTAACTCTGTAACAAGATCCCTCCCTCCCTCTGTATCTTTGTAACAAGATCCCTCCCTCCCTCGGGAACCTGTGACATGATTCCTCCCTCCCTTTGTAAACTGTAACAAGATCCCTCCCTCCCTCTGTAAATCTGTAACAAGATTCCTCCCTCCCCCTGTAACTCTGTAACAAGATTGCTCCCTCCCTCTGTAACTCTGTAACAGGTTCCCTCCCTCCCTCTGTAAACTGTAACAAGATTCCTCCCTCCCTCTGTAATTCTGTAACAAGATCGCTCCCTTCCTCTGTAAACTGTAAAAAGATCCCTCCCTCCCTCTGTAACTCTGTAACAAGATCCCTCCCTCGCTTGTAAACTGTAACAAGATCCCTCCATTGCTCTGTAACTCTGTAACAACATCCCTCCCTCCTTCTTTAAACTGTAACTAGATCCCTCCCTCCCTCTGTAAACTGTAACAAGATCCCTCCCTCCCTCTGTAACTGTGGAAGAAGATCCCTCCCTCCCTTTGTAAACTGCAACAAGATCCCGCCCTCCCTCTGTAAACTGTAACAAGATCCCTCCCACCCTCTGTAAAGTGTAACAAGATCCCTCTCTCCCTCTTTACCTCTGTAACAAGATCCCTCCCTAGCTCTCTAACTGTGTAACAAGATCGATACCTCCCACTGCAAATTGTAACAAGATCCCTACCTCCCTCTGCAAACTGTAACAAGATCCCAGCCCCCCTCTGCAAATTATAACAAGATCCCTCATCCTTCTGCAAATTGTAACACGATGCCTCCATCCCTCTGTAAACTGTAACAAGATCCCTCCCTCCCTCTGTAACTCTGGAACAAGTTCCCTCCCTCCCTCTGTAAACTGTAACAAGATTCCTCCCTCCCACTGTAAACTGTAACAAGATCCCTCCCACCCTCTGTAATTCTGTAACAAGATCGCTCCCTTCCTCTGTAAACTGTAAAAAGATCCCTCCCTCCCTCTGTAACTCTGTAACAAGATCCCTCCCTCGCTTGTAAACTGTAACAAGATCCCTCCATTGCTCTGTAACTCTGTAACAACATCCCTCCCTCCTTCTGTAAACTGTAACAAGATCCCTCACTCCCTCTGTAAACTGTAACAAGATCCCTCCCTCCCTCTGTAACTCTGTAACAAGATCCCTCCCTCCATCTGTAAACTGTAAAAACATCCCTCCCTCCCTCTGTAACCTGTGACATGATCCCTCCCTCCCTCTGTAACTCTGTAACAAGATTCCTCCCTCCCCCTGTAACTCTGTAACAAGATTCCTCCCTCCCTCTGTAACTCTGTAACAAGATCCCTCCCTCCCTCTGTAAACTGGAACAAGATCCCTACCTCCCTCTGCAAATTGTAACAAGATTCCTCCCTCCCTCTGTAACTCTGTAACAAGATCCCTCCCTCCCTCTGTAAATTGTAACAAGATACCTCCCTCTCTCCGTAAACTGTAACATGTTCCCTCCCTCCCTCTGTAAACTGTAACAAGGTCCCTCCCTCCCCCTGTAACTCTGTAACAAGATCCTTCTCTCCCTCTGTAAATTGTAACAATATCCCTCCATCATTCTGCAAATTGTAACAAGATGCCTCCATCCCTCTGTAACTCTGTAACATGATCCCTCCATCCCTCTGTAAACTGTAACAAGATCCCTCCATCCATCTGTAAACTGCAACAAGATTCCTCCCTCCCTCTGTAACTCTGTAATAAGATCCCTCCCTCCCTCTGTCAAGTGTAACATGATCCCTCCCTCCCTCTGTAAACTGTAACAAGATCCCTCCCTCCCTCTGTAACTCTGTAACATGATCCCTCCCTCACTCTGCAAATTGTAACAAGATGCCTCCATCCCTCTGTAAACTGTAACATGATCCCTCCATCCCTCTGTAAACTGTAACAAGATCCCTCCCTCCCTCTGTAACTCTGTAACATGTTCCCTCCCTCCCTCTGTAAACTGTAACAAGATCCCTCTCTCCCTCTTTACCTCTGTAAAAAGATCCCGCCCTCCCTCTGTAAACTGTAACAAGATCCCTCCCTCCCGCTGCAAATTGTAACAAGATCCCAACCTCCCTCTGCAAATTGTAACAAGATCCCTCCCTCCCTCTGCAAATTGTAACAAGATCACTCCCTTCCTCTGTAAACTGTAAATGGATCCCTCCCTCTCTCTGTACACTGTAACAAGATCTCTCACTCCCTCTGTAACTCTGTAACAAGATCCCTCCCTCCCTCTGTAACTCTGTAACGACATCCCTCCCTCCCTCTGTTAAGTGTAACAAGATCCCTCCATCACTCTGTAACCTGTAATAGGATACCTCTCTCCCTCTGAAACTCTGTAACAACATCCTTCCCTCCCTCTGTAAGCTGTAACAAGATCCCTCCCTCCCTCTCCAAACTGTAACAAGATCCCTCCCTTTCTCTGTAACTCTGTAACAACATCCCTCCCCCCCTTGTAAACAGTACCAAGATCCCTCCCTCCCTCTGTAAACTATAACAAGATCCCTCCCTCCATCTGTAAACTGTAACAAGATCCCTCCCTCCCATTGTAACTCTGCAACGAGATCCCTCCCTCCCTCTGCAAACTGTAATTAGATCCCCCCCGTACATCTGTAACATGATCCCTCCCTCCCTCTGTAAACTGTAACAAGATCCCACCCTCCCTCTGTAACTCTGTAACAAGATCGCTCCCTCCCTCTGTAAACTGTAACAAGATCCCTCCCTCCCTCTGTAAACTGTAACAAGATCCCTCCCTCCCTCTGTAACTCTGTAACATGTTCCCTCCCTCCCTCTGTAAACTGTAAAAAGATCCCTCCCTCCCTCTGTAAACTGTAACAAGATCCCTCCCTCCCACTGCAAATTGTAACAAGATCCCAACCTCCCTCTGCAAATTGTAACAAGATCCCTCCCTCCCTCTGCAAATTGTAACAAGATCCCACCCTCCCTCTGTAATTCTGTAACAAGATCGCTCCCTCCCTCTGTAAACTGTAACAAGATCCCACCCTCCCTCTGTAATTCTGTAACAAGATCGCTCCCTCCCTCTGTAAACTGTAACAAGATCGCTCCCTCCCTCTGTAAACTGGAACAAGATCCCACCCTCCCTCTGTAACTCTGTAACAAGATCGCTCCCTCCCTCTGTAAACTGTAACAAGATCCCTCCCTCCCTCTGTAAACTGTAACAAGATCCCACCCTCCCTCTGTACCTCTGTAACACGATCCCTCCCTCCCTCTGTAAACTGTAACAAGATCCCTCCCTCCCTCTGTAAACTGTAACAAGATCCCACCCTCCCTCTGTAACTCTGTAACAAGATCGCTCCCTTCCTCTGTAAACTGTAAAAAGATCCCTCCCTCCCTCTGTAACTCTGTAACAAGATCCCTCCCTCGCTTGTAAACTGTAACAAGATCCCTCCATTGCTCTGTAACTCTGTAACAACATCCCTCCCTCCATCTGTAAACTGTAACAAGATCCCTCCCTCCCTCTGTAAACTGTAACAAGATCCCTCCCTCCCTCTGTAACTGTGGAAGAAGATCCCTCCCTCCCTTTGTAAACTGCAACAAGATCCCGCCCTCCCTCTGTAACCTGTAACAAGATCCCTCCCTCCCTCTGTAACTCTGTAACAAGATCCCTCCCTAGCTCTCTAACTGTGTAACAAGATCCCTACCTCCCTCTGCAAACTGTAACAAGATCCCAACCTCCCTCTGCAAATTATAACAAGATCCCTCATCCTTCTGCAAATTGTAACACGATGCCTCCATCCCTTTGTAAACTGTAACAAGATCCCTCCCTCCCTCTGTAACTCTGGAACAAATTCCCTCCCTCCCTCTGTAAACTGTAATAAGATTCCTCCCTCCCACTGTAAACTGTAACAAGATCCCTCCCACCCTCTGTAATTCTGTAACAAGATCGCTCCCTTCCTCTGTAAACTGTAAAAAGATCCCTCCCTCCCTCTGTAACTCTGTAACAAGATCCCTCCCTCGCTTGTAAACTGTAACAAGATCCCTCCATTGCTCTGTAACTCTGTAACAACATCCCTCCCTCCTTCTGTAAACTGTAACAAGATCCCTCACTCCCTCTGTAAACTGTAACAAGATCCCTCCCTCCCTCTGTAACTCTGTAACAAGATCCCTCCCTCCATCTGTAAACTGTAACAACATCCCTCCCTCCCTCTGTAACCTGTGACATGATCCCTCCCTCCCTCTGTAAACTGTAACAAGATCCCTCCCTCCCTCTGTAACTCTGTAACAAGATCCCTCCCTCCCCCTGTAACTCTGTAACAAGATTCCTCCCTCCCTCTGTAACTCTGTAACAAGATCCCTCCCTCCCTCTGTAAACTGCAACAACATCCCTCCCTATCTCTGTAACTCTGCAACAAGATCCCTCCCTCCCTCTGTAACTCTGCAACAAGATACCTCCCTCCCTCTGTAAACTGCAACAAGATTCCTCCCTCCCTCTGTAACTCTGGAACAAGATCGTTCTCTCCCTCTGTAAACTGTAACAATATCCTTCCCTCCCTCCGTACCTCTGTAACAAGATCCCTCCCTCCCTCTGCAACCTGGAACAAGATTCCTCCCTCCCTCTGCAAATTGTAACAAGCTCCCTCCCTCCCTCAGCAAACTGTAACAAGATCCCTCCCTCCCTCTGTAACTCTGTAACAAGATCCCTTCCTCCCTCTGCAAACTGTAACAAGATTCCTCCCTCCCTCTGCAAATTGTAACAAGATCCCTCCCTCCCTCAGCAAACTGTATCAATATCCCTCCCTCCCTCGGTAACTCTGTAACACGATCCCTCCCTCCCTCTGTAACTCTGTAACACGATCCCTCCCTCCCTCTGTAACTGTAACAAGTTCCCTCCCTCTGTAACTCTGTAACAAGATCTCTCCATCGCTCTGTAAACTGCAACAAGTTCCCTCCCTCCCTCTGTAACTCTGTAACTAGAACCCTCCCTCCCTCTGTAAACTGTAAGAAGATCCCTCCCTCCCTCCGTACCTCTGTAACAAGATTCCTCCCTCCCTCTGCAAATTGTAACAAGATCCCTCCCTCCCTCAGCAAACTGTAACAAGATCCCTCCCTCCCTCTGTAAACTGTGACAAGATCCCTCCCTCCCTCTATACCTCTGTAACAAGATCCCTCCCTCCCACTGTAAACTGCAACAAGATTCCTCCCTCCCGCTATAACTCTGTAAGAAGATCCCTCCCTCCCTCCCTCTGTAAACTGTAACAAGATCCCTCCCTCCCACTGTAAACTGCAACAAGATTCCTCCCTCCCTCTGTAACTCTGTAACAAGATCCCTCCCTCCCTCTGGAACCTGTGACATGATTCCTCCCTCCCTTTGTAAACTGTAACAAGATCCCTCCCTCCCTCTGTAACTCTGTAACAAGTTCCCTCCCTCCCTCTGTAAATTGCAACAAGATCCCTCCCTCCCACTGTAAACTGTAACAAGATCCCTCCCACCCTCTGTAATTCTGTAACAAGATCGCTCCCTTCCTCTGTAAACTGTAAAAAGATCCCTCCCTCCCTCTGTAACTCTGTAACAAGATCCCTCCCTCGCTTGTAAACTGTAACAAGATCCCTCCATTGCTCTGTAACTCTGTAACAACATCCCTCCCTCCTTCTTTAAACTGTAACAAGATCCCTCCATTGCTCTGTAACTCTGTAACAACATCCCTCCCTCCTTCTTTAAACTGTAACAAGATCCCTCCCTCCTTCTGTAAACTGTAACAAGATCCCTCACTCCCTCTGTAAACTGTAACAACATCCCTCCCTCCCTCTGGAACCTGTGACATGATCCCTCCCTCCCTCTGTAAACTGTAACAAGATCCCTCCCTCCCTCTGTAACTCTGTAACAAGATCCCTCCCTCCCCCTGTAACTCTGTAACAAGATTCCTCCCTCCCTCTGTAACTCTGTAACAAGATCCCTCCCTCCCTCTGTAAACTGCAACAACATCCCTCCCTATCTCTGTAACTCTGCAACAAGATCCCTCCCTCCCTCTGTAACTCTGCAACAAGATACCTCCCTCCCTCTGTAAACTGCAACAAGATTCCTCCCTCTCTCTGTAAACTGTAACATTTTCCCTCCCTCCCTGTGTAACTCTGGAACAAGATCATTCTCTCCCTCTGTAAACTGTAACAATATCCTTCCCTCCCTCCGTACCTCTGTAACAAGATCCCTCCCTCCCTCTGCAACCTGGAACAAGATTCCTCCCTGCCTCAGCAAACTGTATCAATATCCCTCCCTCCCTCGGTAACTCTGTAACACGATCCCTCCCTCCCTCTGTAACTCTGTAACACGATCCCTCCCTCCCTCTGTAAACTGTAACAAGTTCCCTCCCTCCCTCTGTAACTCTGTAACAAGATCTCTCCATCGCTCTGTAAACTGCAACAAGTTCCCTCCCTCCCACTGTAACTCTGTAACTAGAACCCTCCCTCCCTCTGTAAACTGTAAGAAGATCCCTCCCTCCCTCCGTACCTCTGTAACAAGATTCCTCCCTCCCTCTGCAAATTGTAACAAGATCCCTCCCTCCCTCAGCAAACTGTAACAAGATCCCTCCCTCCCTCTGTAAACTGTGACAAGATCCCTCCCTCCCTCTATACCTCTGTAACAAGATCCCTCCCTCCCACTGTAAACTGCAACAAGATTCCTCCCTCCCGCTATAACTCTGTAAGAAGATCACTCCCTCCCTCCCTCTGTAAACTGTAACAAGATCCCTCCCTCCCACTGTAAACTGCAACAAGATTCCTCCCTCCCTCTGTAACTCTGTAACAAGATCCCTCCCTCCCTCTGGAACCTGTGACATGATTCCTCCCTCCCTTTGTAAACTGTAACAAGATCCCTCCCTCCCTCTGTAAATCTGTAACATGATTCCTCCCTCCCCCTGTAACTCTGTAACAAGATTGCTCCCTCCCTCTGTAACTCTGTAACAAGTTCCCTCCCTCCCTCTGTAAACTGCAACAAGATCCCTCCCTCCCACTGTAAACTGTAACAAGATCCCTCCCACCCTCTGTAATTCTGTAACAAGATCGCTCCCTTCCTCTGTAAACTGTAAAAAGATCCCTCCCTCCCTCTGTAACTCTGTAACAACATCCCTCCCTCCTTCTTTAAACTGTAACAAGATCCCTCCCTCCCTCTGTAAACTGTAACAAGATCCCTCCCTCCCTCTGTAACTGTGGAAGAAGATCCCTCCCTCCATTTGTAAACTGCAACAAGATTCCTCCCTCCCTCTGTAACTCTGTAACAAGATCCCTCCCTCCCTCTGGAACCTGTGACATGATTCCTCCCTCCCTTTGTAAACTGTAACAAGATCCCTCCCTCCCTCTGTAAATCTGTAACATGATTCCTCCCTCCCCCTGTAACTCTGTAACAAGATTGCTCCCTCCCTCTGTAACTCTGTAACAAGTTCCCTCCCTCCCTCTGTAAACTGCAACAAGATCCCTCCCTCCCACTGTAAACTGTAACAAGATCCCTCCCACCCTCTGTAATTCTGTAACAAGATCGCTCCCTTCCTCTGTAAACTGTAAAAAGATCCCTCCCTCCCTCTGTAACTCTGTAACAACATCCCTCCCTCCTTCTTTAAACTGTAACAAGATCCCTCCCTCCCTCTGTAAACTGTAACAAGATCCCTCCCTCCCTCTGTAACTGTGGAAGAAGATCCCTCCCTCCATTTGTAAACTGCAACATGATCCCGCCCTCCCTCTGTAAACTGTAACAAGATCCCTCCCACCCTCTGTAAAGTGTAACAAGATCCCTCTCTCCCTCTTTACCTCTGTAACAAGATCCCTCCCTAGCTCTCTAACTGTGTAACAAGATCCCTACCTCCCGCTGCAAATTGTAACAAGATCCCTACCTCCCTCTGCAAACTGTAACAAGATCCCAACCTCCCTCTGTAAATTATAACAAGATCCCTCATCCTTCTGCAAATTGTAACACGATGCCTCCATCCCTCTGTAAACTGTAACAAGATCCCTCCCTCCCTCTGTAACTCTGGAACAAGTTCCCTCCCTCCCTCTGTAAACTGTAACAAGATTCCTCCCTCCCACTGTAAACTGTAACAAGATCCCTCCCACCCTCTGTAATTCTGTAACAAGATCGCTCCCTTCCTCTGTAAACTGTAAAAAGATCCCTCCCTCCCTCTGTAACTCTGTAACAAGATCCCTCCCTCCTTCTGTAAACTGTAACAAGATCCCTCACTCCCTCTGTAAACTGTAACAAGATCCCTCACTCCCTCTGTAACTCTGTAACAAGATTCCTCCCTCCCCCTGTAACTCTGTAACAAGATTCCTCCCTCCCTCTGTAACTCTGTAACAAGATCCCTCCCTCCCTCTGTAAACTGTAACAAGATCCCTCCCTCACTCTGCAAATTGTAACAAGATGCCTCCATCCCTCTGTAACTCTGTAACAGGATCCCTCCATCCATCTGTAAACTGTAACAAGATCCCTCCATCCATCTGTAAACTGTAACAAGATACCTCCCTCTCTGTGTTAACTGTAACATGGTCCCTCCCTCCCTCTGTAAACTGCAACAAGATTCCTCCCTCCCTCTGTAATCTGTAACAAGATCCCTCCCTCCCTCTGTAAACTGGAACAAGATCCCTCCCTCCCTCTGTAAACTGTAACATGTTCCCTCCCTCCCTCTGTAAACTGTAACAAGGTCCCTCCCTCCCCCTGTAACTCTGTAACAAGATCCTTCTCTCCCTCTGTAAACTGTAACAAGATCCCTCCCTCCCTCTGCAAACTGTAACAATATCCCTCCATCATTCTGCAAATTGTAACAAGATGCCTCCATCCCTCTGTAACTCTGTAACATGATCCCTCCATCCCTCTGTAAACTGTAACAAGATCCCTCCATCCATCTGTAAACTGCAACAAGATTCCTCCCTCCCTCTGTAACTCTGTAATAAGATCCCTCCCTCCCTCTGTCAAGTGTAACATGATCCCTCCCTCCCTCTGTAAACTGTAACAAGATCCCTCCCTCCCTCTGTAACTCTGTAACATGATCCCTCCCTCACTCTGCAAATTGTAACAAGATGCCTCCATCCCTCTGTAAACTGTAACATGATCCCTCCATCCCTCTGTAAACTGTAACAAGATCCCTCCCTCCCTCTGTAACTCTGTAACATGTTCCCTCCCTCCCTCTGTAAACTGTAACAAGATCCCTCTCTCCCTCTTTACCTCTGTAAAAAGATCCCGCCCTCCCTCTGTAAACTGTAACAAGATCCCTCCCTCCCGCTGCAAATTGTAACAAGATCCCAACCTCCCTCTGCAAATTGTAACAAGATCCCTCCCTCCCTCTGCAAATTGTAACAAGATCACTCCCTTCCTCTGTAAACTGTAAATGGATCCCTCCCTCTCTCTGTACACTGTAACAAGATCTCTCACTCCCTCTGTAACTCTGTAACAAGATCCCTCCCTCCCTCTGTAACTCTGTAACGACATCCCTCCCTCCCTCTGTTAAGTGTAACAAGATCCCTCCATCACTCTGTAACCTGTAATAGGATACCTCTCTCCCTCTGAAACTCTGTAACAACATCCTTCCCTCCCTCTGTAAGCTGTAACAAGATCCCTCCCTCCCTCTCCAAACTGTAACAAGATCCCTCCCTTTCTCTGTAACTCTGTAACAACATCCCTCCCCCCCTTGTAAACAGTACCAAGATCCCTCCCTCCCTCTGTAAACTATAACAAGATCCCTCCCTCCATCTGTAAACTGTAACAAGATCCCTCCCTCCCATTGTAACTCTGCAACGAGATCCCTCCCTCCCTCTGCAAACTGTAATTAGATCCCCCCCGTACATCTGTAACACGATCCCTCCCTCCCTCTGTAAACTGTAACAAGATCCCACCCTCCCTCTGTAACTCTGTAACAAGATCGCTCCCTCCCTCTGTAAACTGTAACAAGATCCCTCCCTCCCTCTGTAAACTGTAACAAGATCCCTCCCTCCCTCTGTAACTCTGTAACATGTTCCCTCCCTCCCTCTGTAAACTGTAAAAAGATCCCTCCCTCCCTCTGTAAACTGTAACAAGATCCCTCCCTCCCACTGCAAGTTGTAACAAGATCCCAACCTCCCTCTGCAAATTGTAACAAGATCCCTCCCTCCCTCTGCAAATTGTAACAAGATCCCACCCTCCCTCTGTAACTCTGTAACAAGATCGCTCCCTCCCTCTGTAAACTGGAACAAGATCCCACCCTCCCTCTGTAACTCTGTAACAAGATCGCTCCCTCCCTCTGTAAACTGTAACAAGATCCCTCCCTCCCTCTGTAAACTGTAACAAGTTCCCTCCCTCCCTCTGTAACTCTGTAACAAGATCTCTCCATCGCTCTGTAAACTGCAACAAGTTCCCTCCCTCCCTCTGTAACTCTGTAACTAGAACCCTCCCTCCCTCTGTAAACTGTAAGAAGATCCCTCCCTCCCTCCGTACCTCTGTAACAAGATTCCTCCCTCCCTCTGCAAATTGTAACAAGATCCCTCCCTCCCTCAGCAAACTGTAACAAGATCCCTCCCTCCCTCTGTAAACTGTGACAAGATCCCTCCCTCCCTCTATACCTCTGTAACAAGATCCCTCCCTCCCACTGTAAACTGCAACAAGATTCCTCCCTCCCGCTATAACTCTGTAAGAAGATCACTCCCTCCCTCCCTCTGTAAACTGTAACAAGATCCCTCCCTCCCACTGTAAACTGCAACAAGATTCCTCCCTCCCTCTGTAAATCTGTAACAAGATTCCTCCCTCCCCCTGTAACTCTGTAACAAGATTGCTCCCTCCCTCTGTAACTCTGTAACAAGTTCCCTCCCTCCCTCTGTAAACTGCAACAAGATCCCTCCCTCCCACTGTAAACTGTAACAAGATCCCTCCCACCCTCTGTAATTCTGTAACAAGATTGCTCCCTCCCTCTGTAACTCTGTAACAAGTTCCCTCCCTCCCTCTGTAAACTGCAACAAGATCCCTCCCTCCCACTGTAAACTGTAACAAGATCCCTCCCACCCTCTGTAATTCTGTAACAAGATCGCTCCCTTCCTCTGTAAACTGTAAAAAGATCCCTCCCTCCCTCTGTAACTCTGTAACAAGATCCCTCCCTCGCTTGTAAACTGTAACAAGATCCCTCCATTGCTCTGTAACTCTGTAACAACATCCCTCCCTCCTTCTTTAAACTGTAACAAGATCCCTCCCTCCCTCTGTAAACTGTAACAAGATCCCTCCCTCCCTCTGTAACTGTGGAAGAAGATCCCTCCCTCCCTTTGTAAACTGCAACAAGATCCCGCCCTCCCTCTGTAAACTGTAACAAGATCCCTCCCACCCTCTGTAAAGTGTAACAAGATCCCTCTCTCCCTCTTTACCTCTGTAACAAGATCCCTCCCTAGCTCTCTAACTGTGTAACAAGATCCCTAACTCCCGCTGCAAATTGTAACAAGATCCCTACCTCCCTCTGCAAACTGTAACAAGATCCCAACCTCCCTCTGCAAATTATAACAAGATCCCTCATCCTTCTGCAAATTGTAACACGATGCCTCCATCCCTCTGTAAACTGTAACAAGATCCCTCCCTCCCTCTGTAACTCTGGAACAAGTTCCCTCCCTCCCTCTGTAAACTGTAATAAGATTCCTCCCTCCCACTGTAAACTGTAACAAGATCCCTCCCACCCTCTGTAATTCTGTAACAAGATCGCTCCCTTCCTCTGTAAACTGTAAAAAGATCCCTCCCTCCCTCTGTAACTCTGTAACAAGATCCCTCCCTCCTTCTGTAAACTGTAACAAGATCCCTCACTCCCTCTGTAAACTGTAACAAGATCCCTCACTCCCTCTGTAACTCTGTACCAAGATCCCTCCCTCCATCTGTAAACTGTAACAAGATCCCTCCCTCCCTCTGTAACAAGTTCCCTCCCTCCCTCTCTAAACTATAACATGATCCCTCTCTCCCTCTGTAAATTGTAACAAGATCCCTTCTTCCCTCTGTAAACTGTAACAAGATCCCTTCCTCCCTCTGTAACTGTTTAACAACTTCCCTCCCTCCCTCTGTAAACTGTAACAAGATCCCTCCATCACTCTGTAAACTGTAACAAGAGTTATGCCTCCCTCTGCAAACTGTAACAAGATCCGCCCCCCCTCTGTAACTCTGGAACAAGATCACGCCCTCCCTCTCTAACTGTGTAACAAGATCCCTCCCTCCCGCGGCAATCTGTAACAAGATCCCAACCTCCCTATCCAAATTGTTACAAGATCCCTCCCTCCCTCTGTAAACTGTAACAAGATCCCTCCCTCCCTCTGTAACTGTGGAAGAAGATCCCTCCCTCCCTTTGTAAACTGCAACAAGATCCCGCCCTCCCTCTGTAAACTGTAACAAGATCCCTCCCACCCTCTGTAAACTGTCACAAGATCCCTCTTGCCCTCTTTACCTCTGTAACAAGATCCCTCCCTAGCTCTCTAACTGTGTAACAAGATCCCTACCTCCCGCTGCAAATTGTAACAAGATCCCTACCTCCCTCTGCAAACTGTAACAAGATTCCAACCTCCATCTGTAAATTATAACAAGATCCCTCATCCTTCTGCAAATTGTAACACGATGCCTCCATCCGTCTGTAAACTGTAAAAGGATCCCTCCCTCTCTCTGTAAACTGTAACATGTTCCCTCCCTCCCTCTGTAACTCTGCAACAAGATCCCTCCCTCCCTCTGTAAACTGTAAGAAGATCCCTCCCTCCCTCTGTAAACTGTAACAAGATCCCTCCCTCCCTCTGTGAACTGTAACAAGATCCCTCCCTCCCTCTGTAACTCTGTAACATGATCCCTCCCTCCCTCTGTAAACTGTAACAAGATCCCTCCCTCCCTCTGTGAACTGTAACAAGATCCCTCCCTCCCTCTGTAACTCTGTAACATGATCCCTCCCTCCCTCTGTAACTCTGCAACAAGATCCCTCCCTCCCTCTGTAAACTGTAAGAAGATCCCTCCCTCCCTCTGTAAACTGTAACAAGATCCCTCCCTCCCTCTGTGAACTGTAACAAGATCCCTCCCTCCCTCTGTAACTCTGTAACATGATCCCTCCCTCCCTCTGTAAACTGTAACAAGATTCCTCAATCCCTCTGTAACTCGGTAACAACATTCCTCCATCCCTCTGTAAACTGGAACAAGACCCCTCCCTCACTCTGTAAACTGTAACAAAATTCATCCCTCCCTCTGTGAAATGTAACAAGATCCCTCCCTCCCTCTGTAACTCTGTAACATGAACACTCCCTCCCGCTGTAAACTGTAACAAGATTCCTCCATCCCTCTGTAACTCTGTAACAAGATCAATCCTTCCTCTCTAATCTGTAACAAGATCCCTCCCTCCCTCTGTAAACTGTAACAAGATCCCTCCCTCCCTCTATAACTCTGTAACAAGATCCCGCCCTCCCTCTGTAAACTGTAACAAGATCCCTTCTTCCCTCTGTAAACTGTAACAAGATCCCTCCCTCCCTCTGTAAATGTTTAACAAGTTCCCTCCCTTCCTCTGTAAACTGTAACAAGATCTATCCCTCCCTCTGCAAACTGTAACAAGATCCCTCCCTCCCTCTGTAAACTGTAACAAGATCCCTTCCTCCCTCTGTAAACTGTAACAAGATCCCTCCCTCCTGCTGTAACTGTTTAACAAGTTCCCTCCCTCCCTCTGTAAACGGTAACAAGATCCCTCCATCACTCTGTAAACTGTAATAAGATCCCTCCATCCCTCTGTAAACTGTAACAACATTCCTCCATCCCACTGTAACACTATAACAAGATCAATCCCTCCCTCTGTAAACTGTAAGAAGATCCCTCCCTCCCTCTGTAACTCTGTAACAAGATTCCTCCCTCCCCCTGTAACTCTGCAACAAGATTCCTCCCTCCCTCTGTAAACTGCAACAAGTTCCCTCCCTACCTCTGTAACTCTGCAGCAAGATCCCTCACTCCCTCTGTAACAAGATACCTCCCTCCCTCTGTAAACTTTAACAAGAGCCCTCCCTCCCTCTGTAACTCTGTAACAAGATCCCTCCCTCCATCTGTAAACTGCAACAAGATTCCTCCCTCCCTCTGTAAACTGCAACAAGATCCCTCCCTACCTCTGTAACTCTGCAGCAAGATCCCTCACTCCCTCTGTAACAAGATACCTCCCTCCCTCTGTAAACTTTAACAAGAGCCCTCCCTCCCTCTGTAACTCTGTAACAAGATCCCTCCCTCCCTCTGTAAACTGTAACAAGATTCCTCCATCCCTCTGTAACTCTGTAACAAGATCAATCCTTCCTCTCTAAACTGTAACATGATCCCTCCCTCCCTCTGTAACTCTGTAACAAGATCCCTCCCTCCCTCTGTAAACTGGAACAAGATCCCTTCTTCCCTCTGTAAACTGTAACAAGATCCCTCCATCACACTGTAAACTGTAACAAGATCCCTCCCTCCCTCTGTAAAGTGTAACAAGATCCCTCCCTACCTCTGTAAACTGTAACAAGAGTTATGCCTCCCTCTGCAAACTGTAACAAAATCCAACCCCCCCTCTGTAACTCTGTAACAAGATCCCGCCCTCCTCTCTAACTGTGTAACAAGATCCCTCCCTCCAGTGGCAAACTGTAACAAGATCCCAACCTCCCTCTCCAAATTGTTACAAGATCCCTCCCTCCCTCTGTAAACTGTAACAAGATCCCTCCCTCCCTCTGTAACTGTGGAAGAAGACCCCCCCTCCCTTTGTAAACTGCAACGAGATACCGCCCTCCCTCTGTAAACTGTAACAAGATCCCTCCCACCCTCTGTAAAGTGTAACAAGATCCCTCTCTCCCTCTTTACCTCTGTAACAAGATCCCTCCCTAGCTCTCTAACTGTGTAACAAGATCCCTACCTCCCGCTGCAAATTGTAACAAGATCCCTACCTCCCTCTGCAAACTGTAACAAGATCCCAACCTCCCTCTCCAAATTGTAACAAGATCCCTCATCCTTCTGCAAATTGTAACACGATGCCTCCATCCATCTGCAAACTGTAACAAGATCACTCCCTCTCTCTGTAAACTGTAACATGTTCCCTCCAACCCTCTGAAAACTGGAAGAAGATCCCTCCCTCCCTCTTTAAAGTGTAACAAGATCCCTCCATCACTCTGTAAACTGTCACAAGATCCTTCCATCACTCTGTAACTCTGTAACAACATCCCTCCCTCCCTCTGTAAACTGTAAGAAGATCCCTCCCTCCCTCTGTAAACTGTAACAAGATCACTCCCTCCTTCTGTAACTCTGGAACAAGATCCCTCCCTCCCTCTGTAAACTGTAACAAGATCCCTCCCTCCCACTGTAAACTGTAACAAGATCCCTCCCTCCCTCTGTAACTCTGTAACAAGATCGCTCCCTTCCTCTGTAAACTGTAACAAGATCCCTCCCTCCCTCTGTAACTCTGTAACAAGATCCCTCCCTCCCTCTGTAAACTGTAACAAGATACCTCCCTCCCTTTGTAACTCTGTAACAAGTTCCTTCCCTCCCTCTGTAAACTGTAACAAGATCCCTCCCTCCCTCTGTGAACTCTAACAAGATCCCTCCCTCCCTCTGTAACTCTGTAACAAGATCCCTCCCTCCCTCTGTAAACTGTAACAAGATTCCTCAATCCCTCTGTAACTCGGTAACAACGTCCCTCCCTCCCTCCGTAAACTGTAACAAGATTCCTCCCTCCCTCTGTAAACTGGAAAAAGATCCCTCCCTCACTCTGTAAACTGTAACAAGATCCCTCCCTCCCTCTGTAACTCTGCAACATGAACACTCCCTCCCGCTGTAAACTGTAACAAGATTCCTCCATCCCTCTGTAACTCTGTAACAAGATCAATCCTTCCTCTCTAAACTGTAACAAGATCCCTCCCTCCCTCTGTAAACTGTAACAAGATCCCTCCCTCCCTCTGTAACACTGTAACAAGATCCCTCCCTCCCTCTGTAAACTGTAACAAGATCCCTTTTTCCCTCTGTAAACTGTAACAAGATCCCTCCCTGCCTCTGTAAATGGTTAACAAGTTCCCTCCCTCCCTCTGTAAACTGTAACAAGATCCCTCCACCACTCTGTAAACTGTAACAAGATCCCTCCCTCCATCTGTAAAGTGTAACAAGATCTATCCCTCCCTCTGCAAACTGTAACAAGATCCCTCCCTCCCTCTGTAACTCTGTAACAAGATCCCTCCCTCCCTCTCTAACTGTCTAACAATATCCCAATCTCCCTCTCCAAATTGTTACAAGATCCCTCCCTCCCTCTGTAAACTGTAACAAGATCCCTCCCTCCCTATGTAACTGTGGAAGAAGATCCCTCCCTCCATTTGTAAACAGTGACAAGATCCCGCCCTCCCTCTGCAAACTGTAACAAGATACCTCCCTCCCTCTCTAACTGTGTAACAAGATCCCTACCTCCCGCTGCAAATTGTAACAAGATCCCTACCTCCCTCTAGAAAATGTAACAAGATCCCAACCTCCCTCTGCAAATTTTAACAAGATCCCTCCCTCCCTCTGCAAATTGTAACAAGATCCCTCCCTCCCTCTGTAACTCTGTAACAAGATCCCTCCCTCCCTCCGTAAACTGTAACAAGATCCCTTCCTCCCTCTGTAAACTGTAACAAGATCCTTCCCTCCCTCTGTAACTGTTTAACAAGTTCCCTCCCTCCCTCTGTAAACGGTAACAAGATCCCTCCATCACTCTGTAAACTGTAATAAGATCCCTCCATCCCTCTGTAAACTGTAACAACATTCCTCCATCCCACTGTAACAAGATCAATCCCTCCCTCTGTAAACTGCAAGAAGATCCCTCCCTCCCTCTGTAACTCTGTAACAAGATTCCTCCCTCCCTCTGTAAACTGCAACAAGATCCCTCCCTACCTCTGTAACTCTGCAGCAAGATCCCTCCCTCCCTCTGTAACTCTGTAACAAGATACCTCCCTCCCTCTGTAAACTGTAACAAGAGTCCTCCCTCCCTCTGTATCTCTGTAACAAGATCCCTCCCTCCCTCCGTAAACTGCAACAAGATTCCTCCCTCCCTCTGTAACTCTGTAACAAGATCCCTCCCTCCCTCTGCAAACTGTAACAAGATCCCTCCCTCCCTCTGTAAACTGTAACAAGATCCCTCCCTACCTCTGTAACTCTGCAGCAAGATCCCTCCCTCCCTCTGTAACTCTGTAACAAGATCTCTACCTCCCTCTGTAAACTGTAACAAGATTCCTCCATCCCTCTGTAACTCGGTAACAACATCCCTCCCTCCCTCTGTAAACTGTAACAAGATCCCTCCCTTCCTCTGTAAACTGTAACAAGATCCCTCCCTCCCTGTGGAAACTGTAACAAGATCAGTCCCTCCCTCTGTGAACTGTAACAAGATTCCTCCCTCCCTCTGTAACTCTGTAACAAGATCCCTCCCTCCCTCTGTAAACTGTAACAAGATCCCTCCCTCCCTCTGTAACTCTGTAACAAGATCCCTCCCTCCCTCTGTAAACTGTATCAAGATCCATTCCTCCCTCTGTAAACTGTAACAAGATCCCTCCCTCCCTCTGCAAACTGTAAGAAAATTCATTACTCCCTCTGTAACTCTGTAACAAGATAGTCGTTCCCCTAAAAAAATAAGTATGCAGCTTTGGAAACTGTTGGGGGGGACAGCCTTGCAGGTGTAAGCTGCAGTGAAGGGGTCTGTGGCTCTGAGATTCAGAAGGGAAAGGGGGAGAAGAAGAGAGCGCTAGTTATAGGGGACTCTCTAGTTAGAGGGACGGACAGGCGGTTCTGTGGACATGGGCGAGACTCTCGGATGGTTTGTTGCCTCCCGGGTGCTAGGGTCCGAGACGTCTCGGACCGTGTCTTCAGAATCCTTAAGGGGGAGGGTGTGCAGCCAGAAGTCGTGGTACACATTGGCACCAACGACATAGGTAGGAAGAGGGGCGGGGAGGTCATTCAAGAGCTCAAGGAGTTAGGCTGGAAGCTAAAAGCTAGGACAGACAGAGTCGTCATCTCTGGGTTGTTGCCGGTGCCACGTGACAGAGAGGCAAAGAATAGGGAGAGAGTGCAGTTGAACACGTGGCTGCAAGGATGGTGTAGGAGGGAGGGCTTCAGATATTTGGACAATTGGACTGCATTCTGGGGAAGGTGGGACCTGTATAAACAGGACGGGTTGCACCTGAACCAGAAGGGCACCAATATCCTGGGGGGTAGGTTTGCTAGCACTCTTCGGGGGGGTTTAAACTAATTTGGCAGGGGGATGGGATCCGGACTTGTAGTCCAGCAAGTAAGCTAGCTGTGTGTCAGGATGTCCAAGACTGTAGGGAGGCTGTGGAGAAGGTAGCACTGACAGGGACTACTTACAGACACAGAGATGGGCTCAAGTGCGTATACTTCAATGCAAGGAGTATCAGAAATAAGGTGGGTGAACTTAAGGCATGGATCGGTACCTGGGACTACGATGTTGTAGCCATCACGGAAACATGGATAGATGAGGGACAGGAATGGCTGTTGGAGGTTCCTGGGTACAGATGTTTCAGTAAGATTAGGGAGGGTGGTAAAAAAGGAGGGGGGGTGGCATTGCTAATTAGAAATGGTATAACGGCTGCAGAAAGGCAGTTCGAGAGGGATCTGCCTCTGGAGGTAGTATGGGCTGAAGTCAGAAATAGGAAAGGTGCAGTCACCTTGTTGGGTGTTTATTATAGGCCCCCCAATAGCAGCAGAGATGTGGAGAAACAGATTGGGAAACAGATTTTGGAAAGGTGCAGAAGCCACAGGGTCGTAGTCATGGGCGACTTCAACTTCCCAAATATTGATTGGAAGCTCTTTAGATCAAGTAGATTGGATGGGGCGGTGTTTGTGCAGTGTGTCCAGGAAGCTTTTCTAACGCAGTATGTAGATTGTCCAACCAGAGGGGAGGCCATATTGGATTTGGTACTCGGTAACGAACCGGGACAAGTGGTGGGCTTGTTAGTGGGTGAACATTTTGGTGATGGCGACCACAATTCTGTGACTTTCACCTTGGTTATGGAGAGAGATAGGTGCGCACAACAAGGAAGTTTCTACAATTGGGGGAAGGGAAATTACGATGCTGTAAGACAGGATTTGAGGAGCATACGTTGGGAGCATAGGCTGTCAGGGAAGGATGTGGTGGAAATGTGGGACTTTTTCAAGGAGCAGATACGACGTGTCCTTGATATGTATGTACCGATCAGGCAGGAAAGAAATGGTTGTGTGAGGGAGCCTTGGTTGACGAGGGAGGTTGAATGTCTAGTAAAGAGGAAGAAGGAGGCTTACATAAGGTTGAGGAAACAAGGTTCAGACAGAGCAGTGGAGGGATACAGGATAGCCAGAAGGGACCTGAAGAAAGGGATTAGGAGAGCTAAGAGAGGGCATGAAAAATCCCTGGCGGATAGGATCAAGGATAACCCCAAGGCATTCTATGCGTATGTGAGAAACCTGAGAATGACGAGAACGAGGGTAGGTCCGATCAAGGACAGTGGTGGGAGACTGTGTATTGAGTCGGAAGAGATAGGAGAGGTCTTGAACAAGTACTTCTCTTCAGCATTTACGAACGAGAGGGACTGTATTGTTGAAGAGGAGAGTGTGAAACGGATTGATAAGCTAGAAGAGATATCTGTTAGGAAGGAAGATGTGTTGGACATTTTGAACAACTTGAGGATAGACAAGTCCCCCGGGCCTGACGGGATATATCCTAGGATTATGTGGGAAGCAAGAGAGGAAATTGCAGTACCGTTGGCAATGATCTTCTCGTCTTCACTGGCAACGGGGGTGGTACCAGGGGACTGGAGAGTAGCGAATGTTGTGCCCCTGTTCAAAAAAGGGAATAGGGATAACCCCGGGAATTACAGGCCAGTTAGTCTTACTTCTGTGGTGGGCAAAGTAATGGAAAGGGTACTGAGGGATAGGATTTACGAGTATCTGGAAAGACACTGCTTGATTAGGGACAGCCAGCACGGATTTGTGAAGGGTAGGTCTTGCCTTACAAGTCTTATTGAATTCTTCGAGGAGGTGACCAAGCATGTGGATGAGGGTAGAGCAGTGGATGTAGTGTACATGGATTTTAGTAAGGCATTTGATAAGGTTCCCCATGGTAGGCTTATGCGGAAAGTCAGGAGGCATGGGATAGAGGGAAATTTGGCCAATTGGATAGAAAACTGGCTAACCGGTCGAAGTCAGAGAGTGGTAGTAGATGGTAAATATTCAGCATGGAGTCCAGTTACAAGTGGAGTTCCGCAGAGATCAGTTCTGGGTCCTCTGCTGTTTGTAATTTTTATTAATGACTTAGATGAGGGAGTCGAAGGGTGGGTCAGTAAATTTGCAGATGATACAAAGATAGGTGGAGTTGTGGACAGTGAGGAGGGCTGTTGTCGGCTGCAGAGGGACTTAGATAGGATGCAGAGCTGGGCTGAGGAGTGGCAGATGGAGTTCAACCCTGCCAAGTGTGAAGTTGTCCATTTTGGAAGAACAAATAAGAATGCGGAATACAGGGTTAATGGTAGGGTTCTTGGTCAGGTGGAGGAACAGAGGGATCTTGGGGTCTATGTACATAGATCTTTGAAGGTTGCCACTCAGGTGGATAGAGTTTGTAAGAAGGCCTATGGAGTATTATCGTTCATTAGCAGAGGGATTGAATTCAAGAGTTGTGAGGTGATGTTGCAGCTGTACAGGACTTTGGTTAGGCCACATTTGGAGTACTGTGTGCAGTTCTGGTCGCCTCACTTTAGGAAAGATGTGGAAGCTTTGGAGAGGGTGCAGAGAAGATTTACCAGGATGTTGCCTGGAATGGAGAGTAGGTCGTACGAGGATAGGTTGAGAGTTCTCGGCCTTTTCTCGTTGGAACGGCGAAGGATGAGGGGTGACTTGATAGAGGTTTATAAGATGATCAGAGGAATAGATAGAGTAGACAGTCAGAAACTTTTTCCCCGGGTACAACAGAGTGTTACAAGGAGACATAAATTTAAGGTGAAGGGTGGAAGGTATAGGGGAGATGTCAGGGGTGGGTTCTTCACCCAGAGAGTGGTGGGGGCATGGAATGCGCTGCCCGTGGGAGTGGTAGAGTCAGATTCATTGGCGACCTTTAAGCGGCATTTGGATAGGTACATGGATGGGTGCTTAATCTAGGATAGAGGTTCGGCACAACATCGTGGGCCGA
The DNA here is from genome assembly GCF_047496795.1 of Chiloscyllium punctatum. Lineage (NCBI taxonomy): Eukaryota > Metazoa > Chordata > Chondrichthyes > Orectolobiformes > Hemiscylliidae > Chiloscyllium > Chiloscyllium punctatum. Next base: position 41,620,180 of record NC_092787.1, on the reverse strand, counting down.
AGGGCCTGTTCTGTGCTGTATTGTTCTATGTTCTATGTTCTATGTTCTAAGATCCCTCCCTCCCTCTGTAAATTGTAACAAGATCCCTTCCTCCCTCTGTAAACTGTAACAAGATCCCTCCCTCCCTCTGTAACTCTGTAACAAGATCCCTCCCTCCCTCAGTAAATTGTAACCAGATCCCTCCCACCCACTGTAAACTGTAACAAGATCCCTCCCTCCCTCTGTAACTCTGTAACAATTTCCCTCCCTCCCTCTGTAAAATGCAACAAGACCCCTCCATCGCTCTGTAAACTGTAACAAGATCCCTCCCTCCCTCTGTAAACTGTAACAAGATCCCTCCTTCCCTCTGTAAATTGTAACAAGATCCCTCCCTCCCTCTGCAAACTGTAACAAGATCCCTCCCTCCCTCTGTAACTCTGTAACAAGATCAAACCCTCCCTCTGGAAACTGGAACAAGATCCCTCCCTCCCTCTGTAACTGTGGAAGAAGATCCCTCCCTCCCTTTGTAAACTGCAACGAGATCCCGCCCTCCCTCTGTAAACTGTAACAAGATCCCTCCCACCCTCTGTAAAGTGTAACAAGATCCCTCTCTCCCTCTTTACCTCTGTAACAAGATCCCTCCCTAGCTCTCTAACTGTGTAACAAGATCCCTACCTCCCGCTGCAAATTGTAACAAGATCCCTACCTCCCTCTGCAAACTGTAACAAGATCCCAACCTCCCTCTCCAAATTGTAACAAGATCCCTCATCCTTCTGCAAATTGTAACACGATGCCTCCATCCATCTGCAAACTGTAACAACATCCCTCCCTCCCTCTGTAAACTGTAACAAGATCACTCCCTCCTTCTGTAACTCTGGAACAAGATCCCTCCCTCCCTCTGTAAACTGGAAGAAGATCCCTCCCTCCCTCTGTAAACTGTAACAAGATCCCTCCCTCCCTCTGTAACTCTGTAACAAGATCGCTCCCTTCCTCTGTAAACTGTAAAAAGATCCCTCCCTCCTTCTGTAACTCTGTAACAAGATCCCTCCCTCCCTCTGTGAACTGTAACAAGATCCCTCCCTCCCTCTGTAACTCTGTAACAAGATCCCTCCCTCCCTCTGTAAACTGTAACAAGATTCCTCAATCCCTCTGTAACTCAGTAACAACATCCCTCCCTCCCTCCGTAAACTGTAACAAGATTCCTCCCTCCCTCTGTAAACTGGAAAAAGATCCCTCCCTCACTCTGTAAACTGGAAAAAGATCCCTCCCTCCCGCTGTAAACTGTAACAAGATTCCTCCCTCCCTCTGTAACTGTGTAACAAGATCAATCCTTCCTCTCTAAACTGTAACAAGATCCCTCCCTCCCTCTGTAAACTGTAACAAGATCCCTCCCTCCCTCTGTAACACTGTAACAAGATCCCTCCCTCCCTCTGTAAACTGTAACAAGATCCCTTTTTCCCTCTGTAAACTGTAACAAGATCCCTCCCTCCCTCTGTAAATGGTTAACAAGTTCCCTCCCTCCCTCTGTAAACTGTAACAAGATCCCTCCACCACTCTGTAAACTGTAACAAGATCCCTCCCTCCATCTGTAAAGTGTAACAAGATCTATCCCTCCCTCTGCAAACTGTAACAAGATCCCTCCCTCTGTAACACTGTCACAAGATCCCTCCCTCCCTCTCTAACTGTCTAACAATATCCCAATCTCCCTCTCCAAATTGTTACAAGATCCCTCCCTCCCTCTGTAAACTGTAACAAGATCCCTCCCTCCCTATGTAACTGTGGAAGAAGATCCCTCCCTCCATTTGTAAACTGTGACAAGATCCATCCCTCCCTCTGTAAACTGTAACAAGATCCCTCCCTCCCTCTGTAACTCTGTAACAAGATCGCTCCCTTCCTCTGTAAACTGTAAAAAGATCCCTCCCTCCTTCTGTAACTCTGTAACAAGATCCCTCCTTCCCTCTGTAAACTGTAACAAGATCCCTCCCTCCCTCTGTAACTCTGTAACAAGATCCCTCCCTCCCTCTGTAAACTGTAACAAGATACCTCCCTCCCTTTGTAACTCTGTAACAAGTTCCCTCCCTCCCTCTGTAAACTATAACAAGATCCCTCCCTCCCTCTGTGAACTGTAACAAGATCCCTCCCTCCCTCTGTAAACTGTAACAAGATTCCTCAATCCCTCTGTAACTCGGTAACAACATCCCTCCCTCCCTCCGTAAACTGTAACAAGATTCCTCCCTCCCTCTGTAAACTGGAAAAAGATCCCTCCCTCACTCTGTAAACTGTAACAAGATCCCTCCCTCCCTCTGTAACTCTGCAACATGAACACTCCCTCCCGCTGTAAACTGTAACAAGATTCCTCCATCCCTCTGTAACTCTGTAACAAGATCAATCCTTCCTCTCTAAACTGTAACAAGATCCCTCCCTCCCTCTGTAAACTGTAACAAGATCCCTCCCTCCCTCTGTAACACTGTAACAAGATCCCTCCCTCCCTCTGTAAACTGTAACAAGATCCCTTTTTCCCTCTGTAAACTGTAACAAGATCCCTCCCTCCCTCTGTAAATGGTTAACAAGTTCCCTCCCTCCCTCTGTAAACTGTAACAAGATCCCTCCCTCCATCTGTAAAGTGTAACAAGATCTATCCCTCCCTCTGCAAACTGTAACAAGATCCCTCCCTCTGTAACACTGTCACAAGATCCCTCCCTCCCTCTCTAACTGTCTAACAATATCCCAATCTCCCTCTCCAAATTGTTACAAGATCCCTCCCTCCCTCTGTAAACTGTAACAAGATCCCTCCATTCCCCTGTAAACTGTAACAAGATTCCTCCCACCCTCTGTAAACTGTAACAAGATCCCTTCCTCCCTCTGTAAACTGTAACAAGATCCCGCCCTCCCTCTGTAAACTGTAACAAGATACCTCCCTCCCTCTCTAACTGTGTAACAAGATCCCTACCTCTCGCTGCAAATTGTAACAAGATCCCTACCTCCCTCTAGAAAATGTAACAAGATCACAACCTCCCTCTGCAAATTTTAACAAGATCCCTCCCTCCCTCTGCAAATTGTAACAAGATCCCTCCCTCCCTCTGTAACTCTGTAACAAGATCCCTCCCTCCCTCTGTAAACTGTAACAAGATCCCTTCCTCCCTCTGTAAACTGTAACAAGATCCCTCCCTCCCTCTGTAAACTATAAGAAGATCCCTCCCTCCCTCTGTAAACTGTAACAAGATCCCTCCCTCACTCTGTAAACTGTAACAAGATCCCTCCCTCCCTCTGTGAACTGTAACAAGATCCCTCCCTCCCTCTGTAACTCTGTAACATGATCCCTCCCTCCCTCTGTAAACTGTGACAAGATTCCTTCATCCCTCTGTAACTCTGTAACAAGATCAATCCTTCCTCTCTAAACTGTAACATGATCCCTCCCTCCCTCTGTAAACTGTAACAAGATCCCTTCTTCCCTCTGTAAACTGTAACAAGATCCCTTCCTCCCTCTGTAACTGTTTAACAACTTCCCTCCCTCCCTCTGTAAACTGTAACAAGATCCCTCCATCACTCTGTAAACTGTAACAAGATCCCTCCCTCCCTCTGTAAACTGTAACAAGAGTTATGCATCCCTCTGCAAACTGTAACAAGATCCGCCCCCGCCTCTGTAACTCTGTAACAAGATCCCAACCTCCCTATCCAAATTGTTACAAGATCCCTCCCTCCCTCTGTAAACTGTAACAAGATCCCTCCCTCCCTCTGTAACTGTGGAAGAAGATCCCTCCCTCCCCTTGTGAACTGCAACAAGATCCCGCCCTCCCTCTGTAAACTGTAACAAGATCCCTCCCACCCTCTGTAAAGTGTAACAAGATCCCTCTCTCCCTCTTTACCTCTGTAACAAGATCCCTCCCTAGCTCTCTAACTGTGTAACAAGATCCCTACCTACCGCTGCAAAATGTAACAAGATCCCTACCTCCCTCTGCAAACTGTAACAAGATCCCAACCTCCCTCTGCAAATTATAACAAGATCCCTCATCCTTCTGCAAATTGTACCACGATGCCTCCATCCCTCTGTAAACTGTAACAAGATCCCTCCCTCCCTCTGTAACTCTGGAACAAGTTCCCTCCCTCCCTCTGTAAACTGTAACAAGATTCCTCCCTCCCACTGTAAACTGTAACAAGATCCCTCCCACCCTCTGTAATTCTGTAACAAGATCGCTCCCTTCCTCTGTAAACTGTAAAAAGATCCCTCCCTCCCTCTGTAACTCTGTAACAAGATCCCTCCCTCGCTTGTAAACTGTAACAAGATCCCTCCATTGCTCTGTAACTCTGTAACAACATCCCTCCCTCCTTCTGTAAACTGTAACAAGATCCCTCACTCCCTCTGTAAACTGTAACAAGATCCCTCACTCCCTCTGTAACTCTGTACCAAGATCCCTCCCTCCATCTGTAAACTGTAACAAGATCCCTCCCTCCCTCTGTAACTCTGTAACAAGTTCCCTCCCTCCCTCTGTAAACTGTAACAAGATCCCTCCCTCCCTCTGTAACTCTGTAACAAGATCCCTCCCTCCCTCTGTAAACTGTAACATGATCCCTCCCTCCCGCTGTAACTCTGTAACATGATCCCTCCCTCCCTCTGTAAACTGTGACAAGATTCCTCCATCCCTCTGTAACTCTGTAACAAGATCCCTTCTTCCCTCTGTAAACTGTAACAAGATCCCTTCCTCCCTCTGTAACTGTTTAACAACTTCCCTCCCTCCCTCTGTAAACTGTAACAAGATCCCTCCATCACTCTGTAAACTGTAACAAGATCCCTCCCTCCCTCTGTAAACTGTAACAAGAGTTATGCCTCCCTCTGCAAACTGTAACAAGATCCGCCCCCCCTCTGTAACTCTGGAACAAGATCACACCCTCCCTCTCTAACTGTGTAACAAGATCCCTCCCTCCCGCAGCAATCTGTAACAAGATCCCAACCTCCCTATCCAAATTGTTATAAGATCCCTCCCTCCCTCTGTAAACTGTAACAAGATCCCTCCCTCCCTCTGTAACTGTGGAAGAAGATCCCTCCCTCCCTTTGTAAACTGCAACAAGATCCCGCCCTCCCTCTGTAAACTGTAACAAGATCCCTCCCACCCTCTGTAAACTGTCACAAGATCCCTCTTGCCCTCTTTACCTCTGTAACAAGATCCCTCCCTAGCTCTCTAACTGTGTAACAAGATCCCTACCTCCCGCTGCAAATTGTAACAAGATCCCTACCTCCCTCTGCAAACTGTAACAAGATTCCAACCTCCATCTGCAAATTATAACAAGATCCCTCATCCTTCTGCAAATTGTAACACGATGCCTCCATCCGTCTGTAAACTGTAAAAGGATCCCTCCCTCTCTCTGTAAACTGTAACATGTTCCCTCCCTCCCTCTGTAACTCTGCAACAAGATCCCTCCCTCCCTCTGTAAATTGTAAGAAGATCCCTCCCTCCCTCTGTAAACTGTAACAAGATCCCTCCCTCCCTCTGTGAACTGTAACAAGATCCCTCCCTCCCTCTGTAACTCTGTAACATGATCCCTCCCTCCCTCTGTAAACTGTAACAAGATTCCTCAATCCCTCTGTAACTCGGTAACAACATTCCTCCCTCCCTCTGTAAACTGTAACAAGATTCCTCCCTCCCTCTGTTAACTGGAACAAGATCCCTCCCTCACTCTGTAAACTGTAACAAAATTCATCCCTCCCTCTGTGAAATGTAACAAGATCCCTCCCTCCCTCTGTAACTCTGTAACATGAACACTCCCTCCCTCTGAAAACTGTAACAAGATTCCTCCATCCCTCTGTAACTCTGTAACAAGATCAATCCTTCCTCTCTAAACTGTAACAAGATCCCTCCCTCCCTCTGTAAACTGTAACAAGATCCCTCCCTCCCTCTGTAACTCTGTAACAAGATCCCGCCCTCCCTCTGTAAACTGTAACAAGATCCCTTCTTCCCTCTGTAAACTGTAACAAGATCCCTCCCTCCCTCTGTAAACTGTAACAAGATCCCTCCATCACTCTGTAAACTGTAACAAGATCCCTCCCTCCATCTGTAAAGTGTAACAAGATCCCTCCCTTCCTCTGTAAACTGTAACAAGATCTATCCCTCCCTCTGCAAACTGTAACAAGATCCCTCCCTCCCTCTGTAAACTGTAACAAGATCCCTTCCACCCTCTGTAAACTGTAACAAGATCCCTCCCTCCTGCTGTAACTGTTTAACAAGTTCCCTCCCTCCCTCTGTAAACGGTAACAAGATCCCTCCATCACTCTGTAAACTGTAATAAGATCCCTCCATCCCTCTGTAAACTGTAACAACATTCCTCCATCCCACTGTAACACTATAACAAGATCAATCCCTCCCTCTGTAAACTGTAAGAAGATCCCTCCCTCCCCCTGTAACTCTGCAACAAGATTCCTCCCTCCCTCTGTAAACTGCAACAAGATCCCTCCCTACCTCTGTAACTCTGCAGCAAGAACCCTCACTCCCTCTGTAACAAGATACCTCCCTCCCTCTGTAAACTTTAACAAGAGCCCTCCCTCCCTCTGTAACTCTGTAACAAGATCCCTCCCTCCCTCTGTAAACTGCAACAAGATTCCTCCCTCACTCTGTAAACTGTAACAAGATCCCTCCCTCCCTCAGTAACTCTGTAACGTGATCCCTCCCTCCCTCTGTAAACTGTAACAAGATTCCTCCATCCCTCTGTAACTCTGTAACAAGATCAATCCTTCCTCTCTAAACTGTAACATGATCCCTCCCTCCCTCTGTAAACTGTAACAAGATCCCTCCCTCCCTCTGTAACTCTGTAACAAGATCCCTCCCTCCCTCTGTAAACTGTAACAAGATCCCTTCTTCCCTCTGTAAACTGTAACAAGATCCCTTCCTCCCTCTGTAACTGTTTAACAAATTCCCTCCCTCCCTCTGTAAACTGTAACAAGATCCCTCCATCACTCTGTAAACTGTAACAAGATCCCTCCCTCCCTTTGTAAAGTGTAACAAGATCCCTCCCTACCTCTGTAAACTGTAACAAGAGTTATGCCTCCCTCTGCAAACTGTAACAAGATCCAACCCCTCCTCTGTAACTCTGTAACAAGATCCCGCCCTCCTCTCTAACTGTGTAACAAGATCCCTCCCTCCAGTGGCAAACTGTAACAAGATCCCAACCTCCCTCTCCAAATTGTTACAAGATCCCTCCCTCCCTCTGTAAACTGTAACAAGATCCCTCCCTCCCTCTGTAACTGTGGAAGAAGACCCCCCCTCCCTTTGTAAACTGCAACGAGATACCGCCCTCCCTCTGTAAACTGTAACAAGATCCCTCCCACCCTCTGTAAAGTGTAACAAGATCCCTCTCTCCCTCTTTACCTCTGTAACAAGATCCCTCCCTAGCTCTCTAACTGTGTAACAAGATCCCTACCTCCCGCTGCAAATTGTAGCAAGATCCCTACCTCCCTCTGCAAACTGTAACAAGATCCCAACCTCCCTCTCCAAATTGTAACAAGATCCCTCATCCTTCTGCAAATTGTAACACGATGCCTCCATCCATCTGCAAACTGTAACAAGATCCCTCCCTCTCTGTAAACTGTAACATGTTCCCTCCCACCCTCTGAAAACTGGAAGAAGATCCCTCCCTCCCTCTTTAAAGTGTAACAAGATCCCTCCATCACTCTGTAAACTGTCACAAGATCCCTCCATCACTCTGTAACTCTGTAACAACATCCCTCCCTCCCTCTGTAAACTGTAAGAAGATCCCTCCCTCCCTCTGTAAACTGTAACAAGATCACTCCCTCCTTCTGTAACTCTGGAACAAGATCCCTCCCTCCCTCTGTAAACTGTAACAAGATCACTCCCTCCTTCTGTAACTCTGGAACAAGATCCCTCCCTCCCTCTGTAAACTGTAACAAGATCACTCCCTCCTTCTGTAACTCTGGAACAAGATCCCTCCCTCCCTCTGTAAACTGTAACAAGATCCCTCCCTCCCTCTGTAACTCTGTAACAAGATCGCTCCCTTCCTCTGTAAACTGTAAAAAGATCCCTCCCTCCTTCTGCAACTCTGTAACAAGATCCCTCCTTCCCTCTGTAAACTGTAACAAGATCCCTCCCTCCCTCTGTAACTCTGGAACAAGATCCCTCCCTCCCTCTGTAAACTGTAACAAGATCCCTCCCTCCCTTTATACTCTGTAACAAGTTCCCTCCCTCCCTCTGTAAACTGTAACAAGATCCCTCCCTCCCTCTGTGAACTGTAACAAGATCCCTCCCTCCCTCTGTAACTCTGTAACAAGATCCCTCCCTCCCTCTGTACACTGTAACAAGATTCCTCAATCCCTCTGTAACTCGGTAACAACGTCCCTCCCTCCCTCCGTAAACTGTAACAAGATTCCTCCCTCCCTCTGTAAACTGGAAAAAGATCCCTCCCTCACTCTGTAAACTGTAACAAGATCCCTCCCTCCCTCTGTAACTCTGCAACATGAACACTCCCTCCCGCTGTAAACTGTAACAAGATTCCTCCATCCCTCTGTAAACTGTAACAAGATCCCTCCCTCCCTCTGTAACTCTGTAACAAGATCAATCCTTCCTCTCTAAACTGTAACAAGATCCCTCCCTCCCTCTGTAAACTGTAACAAGATCCCTCCCTCCCTCTGTAACACTGTAACAAGATCCCTCCCTCCCTCTGTAAACTGTAACAAGATCCCTTTTTCCCTCTGTAAACTGTAACAAGATCCCTCCCTGCCTCTGTAAATGGTTAACAAGTTCCCTCCCTCCCTCTGAAAACTGTAACAAGATCCCTCCACCACTCTGTAAACTGTAACAAGATCCCTCCCTCCATCTGTAAAGTGTAACAAGATCTATCCCTCCCTCTGCAAACTGTAACAAGATCCCTCCCTCCCTCTGTTACTCTGTAACAAGATCCCTCCCTCCCTCTCTAACTGTCTAACAATATCCCAATCTCCCTCTCCAAATTGTTACAAGATCCCTCCCTCCCTCTGTAAACTGTAACAAGATCCCTCCCTCCCTCCCTATGTAACTGTGGAAGAAGATCCCTCCCTCCATTTGTAAACAGTGACAAGATCCCGCCCTCCCTCTGTAAACTGTAACAAGATACCTCCCTCCCTCTCTAACTGTGTAACAAGATCCCTACCTCCCGCTGCAAATTTTAACAAGATCCCTCCCTCCCTCTGCAAATTGTAACAAGATCCCTTCCTCCCTCTGTAAACTGTAACAAGATCCCTCCCTCCCTCTGTAACTGTTTGACAAGTTCCCTCCCTCCCTCTGTAAACTGTAACAAGATCCCTCCCTCCCTCTGTAAACTGTAACAAGATCCCTCCATCACTCTGTAAACTGTAACAAGATCAATCCCTCCCTCTGTAAACTGCAAGAAGATCCCTCCCTCCCTCTGTAACTCTGTAACAAGATTCCTCCCTCCCTCTGTAAACTGCAACAAGATCCCTCCCTACCTCTGTAACTCTGCAGCAAGATCCCTCCCTCCCTCTGTAACTCTGTAACAAGATACCTCCCTCCCTCTGTAAACTGTAACAAGAGTCCTCCCTCCCTCTGTATCTCTGTAACAAGATCCCTCCCTCCCTCCGTAAACTGCAACAAGATTCCTCCCTCCCTCTGTAACTCTGTAACAAGATCCCTCCCTCCCTCTGCAAACTGTAACAAGATCCCTCCCTCCCTCTGTAAACTGTAACAAGATCCCTCCCTACCTCTGTAACTCTGCAGCAAGATCCCTCCCTCCCTCTGTAACTCTGTAACAAGATCTCTCCCTCCCTCTGTAAACTGTAACAAGATCCCTCCCTCCCTCTGTAAACTGTAACAAGATCCCTCCCTACCTCTGTAACTCTGCAGCAAGATCCCTCCCTCCCTCTGTAACTCGGTAACAACATCCCTCCCTCCCTCTGTAAACTGTAACAAGTTCCCTCCCTTCCTCTGTAAACTGTAACAAGATCCCTCCCTCACTCTGTAAACTGTAACAAGATCCTTCCATCCCTCTGTGAACTGTAACAATATACCGCCCTCCCTCTGTAACTCTGTTACAAGATCCCTCCCTCCCTCTGTAAACTGTAAGAAGATTCCTCCATCCCTCTGTAACTCGGTAACAACATCCCTCCCTCCCTCTGTAAACTGTAACAAGATCCCTCCCTCCCTGTGGAAACTGTAACAAGATCAGTCCCTCCCTCTGTGAACTGTAACAAGATTCCTCCCTCCCTCTGTAACTCTGTAACAAGACCAATCCCTCCCTCTGTAAACTGTAACAAGATCCCTACCTCCCTCTGTAAACTGTAACAAGATCCCTCCCTCCCTCTGTAACTCTGTAACAAGATCCCTCCCTCCCTCTGTAAACTGTATCAAGATCCATTCCTCCCTCTGTAAACTGTAACAAGATCCCTCCCTCCCTCTGTTACTGTTTAACAAGTTCCCTCCCTCCCTCTATAAACTGTAACAAGATCCCTCCCTCCCTCTGTAACTCTGTAACAAGATCCCTCCCTCCCTCTGCAAACTGTAAGAAAATTCCTTACTCCCTCTGTAACTCTGTAACAAGATCCCTCCCTCCCTCTGTAAATTGTAACAAGATCCCTTCCTCCCTCTGTGAACTGTAACAAGATCCCTCCCTCCCTCTTTAACTCTGTAACAAGATCCCTCCCTCCCTCAGTAAATTGTAACAAGATCCCTCCCACCCACTGTAAACTGTAACAAGATCCCTCCCTCCCTCTGTAACTCTGTAACAAATTCCCTCCCTCCCTCTGTAAAATGCAACAAGACCCCTCCATCGCTCTGTAAACTGTAACAAGATCCCTCCCTCCCTCTGTAAACTGTAACAAGATCCCTCCTTCCCACTGTAAATTGTAACAAGATCCCTCCCTCCCTCTGCAAACTGTAACAAGATCCCTCCCTCCCTCTGTAACTCTGTAACAAGATCCCTCCCTCCCTCTGGAAACTGGAACAAGATCCCTCCCTCCCTCTGTAAACTGTAACAAGATCCCTCCCTCCCTCTGTAACAGTGGAAGAAGACCCCCCCTCCCTTCGTAAACTGCAACGAGATACCGCCCTCCCTCTGTAAACTGTAACAAGATCCCTCCCACCCTCTGTAAAGTGTAACAAGATCCCTCTCTCCCTCTTTACCTCTGTAACAAGATCCCTCCCTAGCTCTCTAACTGTGTAACAAGATCCCTACCTCCCGCTGCAAATTGTAACAAGATCCCTACCTCCCTCTGCAAACTGTAACAAGATCCCAACCTCCCTCTCCAAATTGTAACAAGATCCCTCATCCTTCTGCAAATTGTAACACGATGCCTCCATCCATCTGCAAACTGTAACAAGATCCCTCCCTCTCTCTGTAAACTGTAACATGTTCCCTCCCACCCTCTGAAAACTGGAAGAAGATCCCTCCCTCCCTCTTTAAAGTGTAACAAGATCCCTCCATCACTCTGTAAACTGTCACAAGATCCCTCCATCACTCTGTAACTCTGTAACAACATCCCTCCCTCCCCCTGTAAACTGTAAGAAGATCCCTACCTCCCTCTGTAAACTGTAACAAGATCACTCCCTCCTTCTGTAACTCTGGAACAAGATCCCTCCCTCCCTCTGTAAACTGTAACAAGATCCCTCCCTCCCTCTGTAAACTGTAACAAGATCCCTCCCTCCCTTTATACTCTGTAACAAGTTCCCTCCCTCCCTCTGTAAACTGTAACAAGATCCCTCCCTCCCTCTGTGAACTGTAACAAGATCCCTCCCTCCCTCTGTAACTCTGTAACAAGATCCCTCCCTCCCTCTGTACACTGTAACAAGATTCCTCAATCCCTCTGTAACTCGGTAACAACGTCCCTCCCTCCCTCCGTAAACTGTAACAAGATTCCTCCCTCCCTCTGTAAACTGGAAAAAGATCCCTCCCTCACTCTGTAAACTGTAACAAGATCCCTCCCTCCCTCTGTAACTCTGCAACATGAACACTCCCTCCCGCTGTAAACTGTAACAAGATTCCTCCATCCCTCTGTAAACTGTAACAAGATCCCTCCCTCCCTCTGTAACTCTGTAACAAGATCAATCCTTCCTCTCTAAACTGTAACAAGATCCCTCCCTCCCTCTGTAAACTGTAACAAGATCCCTCCCTCCCTCTGTAACACTGTAACAAGATCCCTCCCTCCCTCTGTAAACTGTAACAAGATCCCTTTTTCCCTCTGTAAACTGTAACAAGATCCCTCCCTGCCTCTGTAAATGGTTAACAAGTTCCCTCCCTCCCTCTGAAAACTGTAACAAGATCCCTCCACCACTCTGTAAACTGTAACAAGATCCCTCCCTCCATCTGTAAAGTGTAACAAGATCTATCCCTCCCTCTGCAAACTGTAACAAGATCCCTCCCTCCCTCTGTTACTCTGTAACAAGATCCCTCCCTCCCTCTCTAACTGTCTAACAATATCCCAATCTCCCTCTCCAAATTGTTACAAGATCCCTCCCTCCCTCTGTAAACTGTAACAATATCCCTCCCTCCCTCCCTATGTAACTGTGGAAGAAGATCCCTCCCTCCATTTGTAAACAGTGACAAGATCCCGCCCTCCCTCTGTAAACTGTAACAAGATACCTCCCTCCCTCTCTAACTGTGTAACAAGATCCCTACCTCCCGCTGCAAATTTTAACAAGATCCCTCCCTCCCTCTGCAAATTGTAACAAGATCCCTTCCTCCCTCTGTAAACTGTAACAAGATCCCTCCCTCCCTCTGTAACTGTTTGACAAGTTCCCTCCCTCCCTCTGTAAACTGTAACAAGATCCCTCCCTCCCTCTGTAAACTGTAACAAGATCCCTCCATCACTCTGTAAACTGTAACAAGATCAATCCCTCCCTCTGTAAACTGCAAGAAGATCCCTCCCTCCCTCTGTAACTCTGTAACAAGATTCCTCCCTCCCTCTGTAAACTGCAACAAGATCCCTCCCTACCTCTGTAACTCTGCAGCAAGATCCCTCCCTCCCTCTGTAACTCTGTAACAAGATACCTCCCTCCCTCTGTAAACTGTAACAAGAGTCCTCCCTCCCTCTGTATCTCTGTAACAAGATCCCTCCCTCCCTCCGTAAACTGCAACAAGATTCCTCCCTCCCTCTGTAACTCTGTAACAAGATCCCTCCCTCCCTCTGCAAACTGTAACAAGATCCCTCCCTCCCTCTGTAAACTGTAACAAGATCCCTCCCTACCTCTGTAACTCTGCAGCAAGATCCCTCCCTCCCTCTGTAACTCTGTAACAAGATCTCTCCCTCCCTCTGTAAACTGTAACAAGATCCCTCCCTCCCTCTGTAAACTGTAACAAGATCCCTCCCTACCTCTGTAACTCTGCAGCAAGATCCCTCCCTCCCTCTGTAACTCGGTAACAACATCCCTCCCTCCCTCTGTAAACTGTAACAAGTTCCCTCCCTTCCTCTGTAAACTGTAACAAGATCCCTCCCTCACTCTGTAAACTGTAACAAGATCCTTCCATCCCTCTGTGAACTGTAACAATATCCCGCCCTCCCTCTGTAACTCTGTTACAAGATCCCTCCCTCCCTCTGTAAACTGTAAGAAGATTCCTCCATCCCTCTGTAACTCGGTAACAACATCCCTCCCTCCCTCTGTAAACTGTAACAAGATCCCTCCCTCCCTGTGGAAACTGTAACAAGATCAGTCCCTCCCTCTGTGAACTGTAACAAGATTCCTCCCTCCCTCTGTAACTCTGTAACAAGACCAATCCCTCCCTCTGTAAACTGTAACAAGATCCCTACCTCCCTCTGTAAACTGTAACAAGATCCCTCCCTCCCTCTGTAACTCTGTAACAAGATCCCTCCCTCCCTCTGTAAACTGTATCAAGATCCATTCCTCCCTCTGTAAACTGTAACAAGATCCCTCCCTCCCTCTGTTACTGTTTAACAAGTTCCCTCCCTCCCTCTATAAACTGTAACAAGATCCCTCCCTCCCTCTGTAACTCTGTAACAAGATCCCTCCCTCCCTCTGCAAACTGTAAGAAAATTCCTTACTCCCTCTGTAACTCTGTAACAAGATCCCTCCCTCCCTCTGTAAATTGTAACAAGATCCCTTCCTCCCTCTGTGAACTGTAACAAGATCCCTCCCTCCCTCTTTAACTCTGTAACAAGATCCCTCCCTCCCTCAGTAAATTGTAACAAGATCCCTCCCACCCACTGTAAACTGTAACAAGATCCCTCCCTCCCTCTGTAACTCTGTAACAAATTCCCTCCCTCCCTCTGTAAAATGCAACAAGACCCCTCCATCGCTCTGTAAACTGTAACAAGATCCCTCCCTCCCTCTGTAAACTGTAACAAGATCCCTCCTTCCCACTGTAAATTGTAACAAGATCCCTCCCTCCCTCTGCAAACTGTAACAAGATCCCTCCCTCCCTCTGTAACTCTGTAACAAGATCCCTCCCTCCCTCTGGAAACTGGAACAAGATCCCTCCCTCCCTCTGTAAACTGTAACAAGATCCCTCCCTCCCTCTGTAACTGTGGAAGAAGACCCCCCCTCCCTTCGTAAACTGCAACGAGATACCGCCCTCCCTCTGTAAACTGTAACAAGATCCCTCCCACCCTCTGTAAAGTGTAACAAGATCCCTCTCTCCCTCTTTACCTCTGTAACAAGATCCCTCCCTAGCTCTCTAACTGTGTAACAAGATCCCTACCTCCCGCTGCAAATTGTAACAAGATCCCTACCTCCCTCTGCAAACTGTAACAAGATCCCAACCTCCCTCTCCAAATTGTAACAAGATCCCTCATCCTTCTGCAAATTGTAACACGATGCCTCCATCCATCTGCAAACTGTAACAAGATCCCTCCCTCTCTCTGTAAACTGTAACATGTTCCCTCCCACCCTCTGAAAACTGGAAGAAGATCCCTCCCTCCCTCTTTAAAGTGTAACAAGATCCCTCCATCACTCTGTAAACTGTCACAAGATCCCTCCATCACTCTGTAACTCTGTAACAACATCCCTCCCTCCCTCTGTAAACTGTAAGAAGATCCCTCCCTCCCTCTGTAAACTGTAACAAGATCACTCCCTCCTTCTGTAACTCTGGAACAAGATCCCTCCCTCCCTCTGTAAACTGTAACAAGATCCCTCCCTCCCACTGTAAACTGTAACAAGATCCCTCCCTCCCTCTGTAACTCTGTAACAAGATCGCTCCCTCCCTCTGTAAACTGTAACAAGATCCCTCCCTCCTTCTGCAACTCTGTAACAAGATCCCTCCTTCCCTCTGTAACTCTGTAACAAGATCAATCCTTCCTCTCTAAACTGTAACAAGATCCCTCCCTCCCTCTGTAAACTGTAACAAGATCCCTCCCTCCCTCTGTAACACTGTAACAAGATCCCTCCCTCCCTCTGTAAACTGTAACAAGATCCCTTTTTCCCTCTGTAAACTGTAACAAGATCCCTCCCTGCCTCTGTAAATGGTTAACAAGTTCCCTCCCTCCCTCTGAAAACTGTAACAAGATCCCTCCACCACTCTGTAAACTGTAACAAGATCCCTCCCTCCATCTGTAAAGTGTAACAAGATCTATCCCTCCCTCTGCAAACTGTAACAAGATCCCTCCCTCCCTCTGTTACTCTGTAACAAGATCCCTCCCTCCCTCTCTAACTGTCTAACAATATCCCAATCTCCCTCTCCAAATTGTTACAAGATCCCTCCCTCCCTCTGTAAACTGTAACAAGATCCCTCCCTCCCTCCCTATGTAACTGTGGAAGAAGACCCCCCCTCCCTTCGTAAACTGCAACGAGATACCGCCCTCCCTCTGTAAACTGTAACAAGATCCCTCCCACCCTCTGTAAAGTGTAACAAGATCCCTCTCTCCCTCTTTACCTCTGTAACAAGATCCCTCCCTAGCTCTCTAACTGTGTAACAAGATCCCTACCTCCCGCTGCAAATTGTAACAAGATCCCTACCTCCCTCTGCAAACTGTAACAAGATCCCAACCTCCCTCTCCAAATTGTAACAAGATCCCTCATCCTTCTGCAAATTGTAACACGATGCCTCCATCCATCTGCAAACTGTAACAAGATCCCTCCCTCTCTCTGTAAACTGTAACATGTTCCCTCCCACCCTCTGAAAACTGGAAGAAGATCCCTCCCTCCCTCTTTAAAGTGTAACAAGATCCCTCCATCACTCTGTAAACTGTCACAAGATCCCTCCATCACTCTGTAACTCTGTAACAACATCCCTCCCTCCCTCTGTAAACTGTAAGAAGATCCCTCCCTCCCTCTGTAAACTGTAACAAGATCACTCCCTCCTTCTGTAACTCTGGAACAAGATCCCTCCCTCCCTCTGTAAACTGTAACAAGATCCCTCCCTCCCACTGTAAACTGTAACAAGATCCCTCCCTCCCTCTGTAACTCTGTAACAAGATCGCTCCCTCCCTCTGTAAACTGTAACAAGATCCCTCCCTCCTTCTGCAACTCTGTAACAAGATCCCTCCTTCCCTCTGTAACTCTGTAACAAGATCAATCCTTCCTCTCTAAACTGTAACAAGATCCCTCCCTCCCTCTGTAAACTGTAACAAGATCCCTCCCTCCCTCTGTAACACTGTAACAAGATCCCTCCCTCCCTCTGTAAACTGTAACAAGATCCCTTTTTCCCTCTGTAAACTGTAACAAGATCCCTCCCTGCCTCTGTAAATGGTTAACAAGTTCCCTCCCTCCCTCTGAAAACTGTAACAAGATCCCTCCACCACTCTGTAAACTGTAACAAGATCCCTCCCTCCATCTGTAAAGTGTAACAAGATCTATCCCTCCCTCTGCAAACTGTAACAAGATCCCTCCCTCCCTCTGTTACTCTGTAACAAGATCCCTCCCTCCCTCTCTAACTGTCTAACAATATCCCAATCTCCCTCTCCAAATTGTTACAAGATCCCTCCCTCCCTCTGTAAACTGTAACAAGATCCCTCCCTCCCTCCCTATGTAACTGTGGAAGAAGATCCCTCCCTCCATTTGTAAACAGTGACAAGATCCCGCCCTCCCTCTGTAAACTGTAACAAGATACCTCCCTCCCTCTCTAACTGTGTAACAAGATCCCTACCTCCCGCTGCAAATTTTAACAAGATCCCTCCCTCCCTCTGCAAATTGTAACAAGATCCCTTCCTCCCTCTGTAAACTGTAACAAGATCCCTCCCTCCCTCTGTAAACTGTAACAAGATCCCTCCCTCCCTCTGTAACTGTTTGACAAGTTCCCTCCCTCCCTCTGTAAACTGTAACAAGATCAATCCCTCCCTCTGTAAACTGCAAGAAGATCCCTCCCTCCCTCTGTAAACTGTAACAAGATCAATCCCTCCCTCTGTAAACTGCAAGAAGATCCCTCCCTCCCTCTGTAACTCTGTAACAAGATTCCTCCCTCCCTCTGTAAACTGCAACAAGATCCCTCCCTACCTCTGTAACTCTGCAGCAAGATCCCTCCCTCCCTCTGTAACTCTGTAACAAGATACCTCCCTCCCTCTGTAAACTGTAACAAGAGTCCTCCCTCCCTCTGTATCTCTGTAACAAGATCCCTCCCTCCCTCCGTAAACTGCAACAAGATTCCTCCCTCCCTCTGTAACTCTGTAACAAGATCCCTCCCTCCCTCTGCAAACTGTAACAAGATCCCTCCCTCCCTCTGTAAACTGTAACAAGATCCCTCCCTACCTCTGTAACTCTGCAGCAAGATCCCTCCCTCCCTCTGTAACTCTGTAACAAGATCTCTCCCTCCCTCTGTAAACTGTAACAAGATCCCTCCCTCCCTCTGTAAACTGTAACAAGATCCCTCCCTACCTCTGTAACTCTGCAGCAAGATCCCTCCCTCCCTCTGTAACTCGGTAACAACATCCCTCCCTCCCTCTGTAAACTGTAACAAGTTCCCTCCCTTCCTCTGTAAACTGTAACAAGATCCCTCCCTCACTCTGTAAACTGTAACAAGATCCTTCCATCCCTCTGTGAACTGTAACAATATCCCGCCCTCCCTCTGTAACTCTGTTACAAGATCCCTCCCTCCCTCTGTAAACTGTAAGAAGATTCCTCCATCCCTCTGTAACTCGGTAACAACATCCCTCCCTCCCTCTGTAAACTGTAACAAGATCCCTCCCTCCCTGTGGAAACTGTAACAAGATCAGTCCCTCCCTCTGTGAACTGTAACAAGATTCCTCCCTCCCTCTGTAACTCTGTAACAAGACCAATCCCTCCCTCTGTAAACTGTAACAAGATCCCTACCTCCCTCTGTAAACTGTAACAAGATCCCTCCCTCCCTCTGTAACTCTGTAACAAGATCCCTCCCTCCCTCTGTAAACTGTATCAAGATCCATTCCTCCCTCTGTAAACTGTAACAAGATCCCTCCCTCCCTCTGTTACTGTTTAACAAGTTCCCTCCCTCCCTCTATAAACTGTAACAAGATCCCTCCCTCCCTCTGTAACTCTGTAACAAGATCCCTCCCTCCCTCTGCAAACTGTAAGAAAATTCCTTACTCCCTCTGTAACTCTGTAACAAGATCCCTCCCTCCCTCTGTAAATTGTAACAAGATCCCTTCCTCCCTCTGTGAACTGTAACAAGATCCCTCCCTCCCTCTTTAACTCTGTAACAAGATCCCTCCCTCCCTCAGTAAATTGTAACAAGATCCCTCCCACCCACTGTAAACTGTAACAAGATCCCTCCCTCCCTCTGTAACTCTGTAACAAATTCCCTCCCTCCCTCTGTAAAATGCAACAAGACCCCTCCATCGCTCTGTAAACTGTAACAAGATCCCTCCCTCCCTCTGTAAACTGTAACAAGATCCCTCCTTCCCACTGTAAATTGTAACAAGATCCCTCCCTCCCTCTGCAAACTGTAACAAGATCCCTCCCTCCCTCTGTAACTCTGTAACAAGATCCCTCCCTCCCTCTGGAAACTGGAACAAGATCCCTCCCTCCCTCTGTAAACTGTAACAAGATCCCTCCCTCCCTCTGTAACTGTGGAAGAAGACCCCCCCTCCCTTCGTAAACTGCAACGAGATACCGCCCTCCCTCTGTAAACTGTAACAAGATCCCTCCCACCCTCTGTAAAGTGTAACAAGATCCCTCTCTCCCTCTTTACCTCTGTAACAAGATCCCTCCCTAGCTCTCTAACTGTGTAACAAGATCCCTACCTCCCACTGCAAATTGTAACAAGATCCCTACCTCCCTCTGCAAACTGTAACAAGATCCCAACCTCCCTCTCCAAATTGTAACAAGATCCCTCATCCTTCTGCAAATTGTAACACGATGCCTCCATCCATCTGCAAACTGTAACAAGATCCCTCCCTCTCTCTGTAAACTGTAACATGTTCCCTCCCACCCTCTGAAAACTGGAAGAAGATCCCTCCCTCCCTCTTTAAAGTGTAACAAGATCCCTCCATCACTCTGTAAACTGTCACAAGATCCCTCCATCACTCTGTAACTCTGTAACAACATCCCTCCCTCCCTCTGTAAACTGTAAGAAGATCCCTCCCTCCCTCTGTAAACTGTAACAAGATCACTCCCTCCTTCTGTAACTCTGGAACAAGATCCCTCCCTCCCTCTGTAAACTGTAACAAGATCCCTCCCTCCCACTGTAAACTGTAACAAGATCCCTCCCTCCCTCTGTAACTCTGTAACAAGATCGCTCCCTCCCTCTGTAAACTGTAACAAGATCCCTCCCTCCTTCTGCAACTCTGTAACAAGATCCCTCCTTCCCTCTGTAACTCTGTAACAAGATCAATCCTTCCTCTCTAAACTGTAACAAGATCCCTCCCTCCCTCTGTAAACTGTAACAAGATCCCTCCCTCCCTCTGTAACACTGTAACAAGATCCCTCCCTCCCTCTGTAAACTGTAACAAGATCCCTTTTTCCCTCTGTAAACTGTAACAAGATCCCTCCCTGCCTCTGTAAATGGTTAACAAGTTCCCTCCCTCCCTCTGAAAACTGTAACAAGATCCCTCCACCACTCTGTAAACTGTAACAAGATCCCTCCCTCCATCTGTAAAGTGTAACAAGATCTATCCCTCCCTCTGCAAACTGTAACAAGATCCCTCCCTCCCTCTGTTACTCTGTAACAAGATCCCTCCCTCCCTCTCTAACTGTCTAACAATATCCCAATCTCCCTCTCCAAATTGTTACAAGATCCCTCCCTCCCTCTGTAAACTGTAACAAGATCCCTCCCTCCCTCCCTATGTAACTGTGGAAGAAGATCCCTCCCTCCATTTGTAAACAGTGACAAGATCCCGCCCTCCCTCTGTAAACTGTAACAAGATACCTCCCTCCCTCTCTAACTGTGTAACAAGATCCCTACCTCCCGCTGCAAATTTTAACAAGATCCCTCCCTCCCTCTGCAAATTGTAACAAGATCCCTTCCTCCCTCTGTAAACTGTAACAAGATCCCTCCCTCCCTCTGTAAACTGTAACAAGATCCCTCCCTCCCTCTGTAACTGTTTGACAAGTTCCCTCCCTCCCTCTGTAAACTGTAACAAGATCCCTCCATCACTCTGTAAACTGTAACAAGATCAATCCCTCCCTCTGTAAACTGCAAGAAGATCCCTCCCTCCCTCTGTAACTCTGTAACAAGATTCCTCCCTCCCTCTGTAAACTGCAACAAGATCCCTCCCTACCTCTGTAACTCTGCAGCAAGATCCCTCCCTCCCTCTGTAACTCTGTAACAAGATACCTCCCTCCCTCTGTAAACTGTAACAAGAGTCCTCCCTCCCTCTGTATCTCTGTAACAAGATCCCTCCCTCCCTCCGTAAACTGCAACAAGATTCCTCCCTCCCTCTGTAACTCTGTAACAAGATCCCTCCCTCCCTCTGCAAACTGTAACAAGATCCCTCCCTCCCTCTGTAAACTGTAACAAGATCCCTCCCTACCTCTGTAACTCTGCAGCAAGATCCCTCCCTCCCTCTGTAACTCTGTAACAAGATCTCTCCCTCCCTCTGTAAACTGTAACAAGATCCCTCCCTCCCTCTGTAAACTGTAACAAGATCCCTCCCTACCTCTGTAACTCTGCAGCAAGATCCCTCCCTCCCTCTGTAACTCGGTAACAACATCCCTCCCTCCCTCTGTAAACTGTAACAAGTTCCCTCCCTTCCTCTGTAAACTGTAACAAGATCCCTCCCTCACTCTGTAAACTGTAACAAGATCCTTCCATCCCTCTGTGAACTGTAACAATATACCGCCCTCCCTCTGTAACTCTGTTACAAGATCCCTCCCTCCCTCTGTAAACTGTAAGAAGATTCCTCCATCCCTCTGTAACTCGGTAACAACATCCCTCCCTCCCTCTGTAAACTGTAACAAGATCCCTCCCTCCCTGTGGAAACTGTAACAAGATCAGTCCCTCCCTCTGTGAACTGTAACAAGATTCCTCCCTCCCTCTGTAACTCTGTAACAAGACCAATCCCTCCCTCTGTAAACTGTAACAAGATCCCTACCTCCCTCTGTAAACTGTAACAAGATCCCTCCCTCCCTCTGTAACTCTGTAACAAGATCCCTCCCTCCCTCTGTAAACTGTATCAAGATCCATTCCTCCCTCTGTAAACTGTAACAAGATCCCTCCCTCCCTCTGTTACTGTTTAACAAGTTCCCTCCCTCCCTCTATAAACTGTAACAAGATCCCTCCCTCCCTCTGTAACTCTGTAACAAGATCCCTCCCTCCCTCTGCAAACTGTAAGAAAATTCCTTACTCCCTCTGTAACTCTGTAACAAGATCCCTCCCTCCCTCTGTAAATTGTAACAAGATCCCTTCCTCCCTCTGTGAACTGTAACAAGATCCCTCCCTCC
The DNA here is from genome assembly GCF_047496795.1 of Chiloscyllium punctatum. Classification (NCBI taxonomy): domain Eukaryota; kingdom Metazoa; phylum Chordata; class Chondrichthyes; order Orectolobiformes; family Hemiscylliidae; genus Chiloscyllium; species Chiloscyllium punctatum. Next base: position 41,598,467 of record NC_092787.1, on the reverse strand, counting down.
CTCTTTAACTCTGTAACAAGATCCCTCCCTCCCTCAGTAAATTGTAACAAGATCCCTCCCACCCACTGTAAACTGTAACAAGATCCCTCCCTCCCTCTGTAACTCTGTAACAAATTCCCTCCCTCCCTCTGTAAAATGCAACAAGACCCCTCCATCGCTCTGTAAACTGTAACAAGATCCCTCACTCCCTCTGTAAACTGTAACAAGATCCCTCCTTCCCACTGTAAATTGTAACAAGATCCCTCCCTCCCTCTGCAAACTGTAACAAGATCCCTCCCTCCCTCTGTAACTCTGTAACAAGATCCCTCCCTCCCTCTGGAAACTGGAACAAGATCCCTCCCTCCCTCTGTAAACTGTAACAAGATCCCTCCCTCCCTCTGTAACTGTGGAAGAAGACCCCCCCTCCCTTTGTAAACTGCAACGAGATACCGCCCTCCCTCTGTAAACTGTAACAAGATCCCTCCCACCCTCTGTAAAGTGTAACAAGATCCCTCTCTCCCTCTTTACCTCTGTAACAAGATCCCTCCCTAGCTCTCTAACTGTGTAACAAGATCCCTACCTCCCGCTGCAAATTGTAACAAGATCCCTACCTCCCTCTGCAAACTGTAACAAGATCCCAACCTCCCTCTCCAAATTGTAACAAGATCCCTCATCCTTCTGCAAATTGTAACACGATGCCTCCATCCATCTGCAAACTGTAACAAGATCCCTCCCTCTCTCTGTAAACTGTAACATGTTCCCTCCCACCCTCTGAAAACTGGAAGAAGATCCCTCCCTCCCTCTTTAAAGTGTAACAAGATCCCTCCATCACTCTGTAAACTGTCACAAGATCCCTCCATCACTCTGTAACTCTGTAACAACATCCCTCCCTCCCTCTGTAAACTGTAAGAAGATCCCTCCCTCCCTCTGTAAACTGTAACAAGATCACTCCCTCCTTCTGTAACTCTGGAACAAGATCCCTCCCTCCCTCTGTAAACTGTAACAAGATCCCTCCCTCCCACTGTAAACTGTAACAAGATCCCTCCCTCCCTCTGTAACTCTGTAACAAGATCGCTCCCTCCCTCTGTAAACTGTAACAAGATCCCTCCCTCCTTCTGCAACTCTGTAACAAGATCCCTCCTTCCCTCTGTAACTCTGTAACAAGATCAATCCTTCCTCTCTAAACTGTAACAAGATCCCTCCCTCCCTCTGTAAACTGTAACAAGATCCCTCCCTCCCTCTGTAACACTGTAACAAGATCCCTCCCTCCCTCTGTAAACTGTAACAAGATCCCTTTTTCCCTCTGTAAACTGTAACAAGATCCCTCCCTGCCTCTGTAAATGGTTAACAAGTTCCCTCCCTCCCTCTGAAAACTGTAACAAGATCCCTCCACCACTCTGTAAACTGTAACAAGATCCCTCCCTCCATCTGTAAAGTGTAACAAGATCTATCCCTCCCTCTGCAAACTGTAACAAGATCCCTCCCTCCCTCTGTTACTCTGTAACAAGATCCCTCCCTCCCTCTCTAACTGTCTAACAATATCCCAATCTCCCTCTCCAAATTGTTACAAGATCCCTCCCTCCCTCTGTAAACTGTAACAAGATCCCTCCCTCCCTCCCTATGTAACTGTGGAAGAAGATCCCTCCCTCCATTTGTAAACAGTGACAAGATCCCGCCCTCCCTCTGTAAACTGTAACAAGATACCTCCCTCCCTCTCTAACTGTGTAACAAGATCCCTACCTCCCGCTGCAAATTGTAACAAGATCCCTACCTCCCTCTAGAAAATGTAACAAGATCCCAACCTCCCTCTGCAAATTTTAACAAGATCCCTCCCTCCCTCTGCAAATTGTAACAAGATCCCTCCCTCCCTCTGTAACTCTGTAACAAGATCCCTCCCTCCCTCTGTAAACTGTAACAAGATCCCTTCCTCCCTCTGTAAACTGTAACAAGATCCCTCCCTCCCTCTGTAACTGTTTAACAAGTTCCCTCCCTCCCTCTGTAAACGGTAACAAGATCCCTCCATCACTCTGTAAACTGTAACAAGATCCCTCCATCCCTCTGTAAACTGTAACAACATTCCTCCATCCCACTGTAACAAGATCAATCCCTCCCTCTGTAAACTGCAAGAAGATCCCTCCCTCCCTCTGTAACTCTGTAACAAGATTCCTCCCTCCCTCTGTAAACTGCAACAAGATCCCTCCCTCCCTCTGTATCTCTGTAACAAGATCCCTCCCTCCCTCCGTAAACTGCAACAAGATTCCTCCCTCCCTCTGTAACTCTGTAACAAGATCCCTCCCTCCCTCTGCAAACTGTAACAAGATCCCTCCCTCCCTCTGTAAACTGTAACAAGATCCCTCCCTACCTCTGTAACTCTGCAGCAAGATCCCTCCCTCCCTCTGTAACTCGGTAACAACATCCCTCCCTCCCTCTGTAAACTGTAACAAGATCCCTCCCTTCCTCTGTAAACTGTAACAAGATCCCTCCCTCACTCTGTAAACTGTAACAAGATCCTTCCATCCCTCTGTGAACTGTAACAATATCCCGCCCTCCCTCTGTAACTCTGTTACAAGATCCCTCCCTCCCTCTGTAAACTGTAAGAAGATTCCTCCATCCCTCTGTAACTCGGTAACAAAATCCCTCCCTCCCTCTGTAAACTGTAACAAGATCCCTCCCTCCCTGTGGAAACTGTAACAAGATCAGTCCCTCCCTCTGTGAACTGTAACAAGATTCCTCCCTCCTTCTGTAACTCTGTAAAAAGACCAATCCCTCCCTCTGTGAACTGTAACAAGATCCCTACCTCCCTCTGTAAACTGTAACAAGATCCCTCCCTCCCTCTGTAACTCTGTAACAAGATCCCTCCCTCCCTCTGTAAACTGTATCAAGATCCATTCCTCCCTCTGTAAACTGTAACAAGATCCCTCCCTCCCTCTGTAACTGTTTAACAAGTTCCCTCCCTCCCTCTATAAACTGTAACAAGATCCCTCCCTCCCTCTGTAACTCTGTAACAAGATCCCTCCCTCCCTCTGCAAACTGTAAGAAAATTCCTTACTCCCTCTGTAACTCTGTAACAAGATCCCTCCCTCCCTCTGTAAATTGTAACAAGATCCCTTCCTCCCTCTGTAAACTGTAACAAGATCCCTCCCTCCCTCTGTAACTCTGTAACAAGATCCCTCCCTCCCTCAGTAAATTGTAACCAGATCCCTCCCACCCACTGTAACCTGTAACAAGATCCCTCCCTCCCTCTGTAACTCTGTAACAAATTCCCTCCCTCCCTCTGTAAAATGCAACAAGACCCCTCCATCGCTCTGTAAACTGTAACAAGATCCCTCCCTCCCTCTGTAAACTGTAACAAGATCCCTCCTTCCCTCTGTAAATTGTAACAAGATCCCTCCCTCCCTCTGCAAACAGTAACAAGATCCCTCCCTCCCTCTGTAAATCTGTAACAAGATCAAACACTCCCTCTGGAAACTGGAACAAGATCCCTCCCTCCCTCTGTAACTCTGTAACAAGATCTCTCCCTCCCTATGTAAACCGTAACAAGATCCCTCCCTACCTCTGTAAACTGTAACAAGATCCCTCCCTCACTCTGTAAACTGTAACAAGATCCTTCCATCCCTCTGTGAACTGGAACAAGATCCCTCCCTCCCTCTGTAACTCTGTAATAGGAACCCTCCCTCCCTCTGTACACTGTAACAAGATCCCTCCCTCCCTCCCTCTGTAAACTGTAACAAGATCCCTCCCTCCCTCTGTAACTCTGTAACAAGATCCCTCCCTCCCTCTGTAAACTGTATCAAGATCCATTCATCCCTCTGTAAACTGTAACAAGATCCCTCCCTCCCTCTGTAACTGTTTAACAAGTTCCCTCCCTCCCTCTGTAAACTGTAACAAGATCCCTCCCTCCCTCTGTAACTCTGTAACAAGATCCCTCCCTCCCTCTGTAAACTGTATCAAGATCCATTCATCCCTCTGTAAACTGTAACAAGATCCCTCCCTCCCTCTGTAACTGTTTAACAAGTTCCCTCCCTCCCTCTGTAAACTGTAACAAGATCCCTCCCTCCCTCTGTAACTCTGTAACAAAATCCCTCCCTCCCTCTGTAAATTGTAACAAGATCCCTTCTTCCCTCTGTAAACTGTAACAAAATCCCTCCCTCCCTCTGTAACTCTGTAACAAGATCCCTCCCTCCATCTGTAAACTGTAACAAGATTCCTCAATCCCTCTGTAACTCGGTAACAACGTCCCTCCCTCCCTCCGTAAACTGTAACAAGATTCCTCCCTCCCTCTGTAAACTGGAAAAAGATCCCTCCCTCCCTCTGTAAACTGGAACAAGATCCCTCCCTCACTCTGTAAACTGTAACAAAATTCATCCCTCCCTCTGTGAAATGTAACAAGATCCCTCCCTCCCTCTGTAACTCTGTAACATGAACACTCCCTCCCTCTGTAAACTGTAACAAGATTCCTCCATCCCTCTGTAACTCTGTAACAAGATCAATCCTTCCTCTCTAAACTGTAACAAGATCCCTCCCTCCCTCTGTAAACTGTAACAAGATCCCTCCCTCCCTCTGTAACTCTGTAACAAGATCCCGCCCTCCCTCTGTAAACTGTAACAAGATCCCTTCTTCCCTCTGTAAACTGTAACAAGATCCCTCCCTCCCTCTGTAAATGTTTAACAAGTTCCCTCCCTCCCTCTGTAAACTGTAACAAGATCCCTCCATCACTCTGTAAACTGTAACAAGATCCCTCCCTCCATCTGTAAAGTGTAACAAGATCCCTCCCTTCCTCTGTAAACTGTAACAAGATCTATCCCTCCCTCTGCAAACTGTAACAAGATCCCTCCCTCCCTCTGTAAACTGTAACAAGATCCCTTCCACCCTCTGTAAACTGTAACAAGATCCCTCCCTCCTGCTGTAACTGTTTAACAAGTTCCCTCCCTCCCTCTGTAAACGGTAACAAGATCCCTCCATCACTCTGTAAACTGTAACAACATTCCTCCATCCCACTGTAACACTATAACAAGATCAATCCCTCCCTCTGTAAACTGTAAGAAGATCCCTCCCTCCCCCTGTAACTCTGCAACAAGATTCCTCCCTCCCACTGTAAACTGCAACAAGATCCCTCCCTACCTCTGTAACTCTGCAGCAAGAACCCTCACTCCCTCTGTAACAAGATACCTCCCTCCCTCTGTAAACTTTAACAAGAGCCCTCCCTCCCTCTGTAACTCTGTAACAAGATCCCTCCCTCCCTCTGTAAACTGCAACAAGATTCCTCCCTCACTCTGTAAACTGTAACAAGATCCCTCCCTCCCTCTGTAACTCTGTAACATGATCACTCCCTCCCTCTGTAAACTGTAACAAGATTCCTCCATCCCTCTGTAACTCTGTAACAAGATCAATCCTTCCTCTCTAAACTGTAACATGATCCCTCCCTCCCTCTGTAAACTGTAACAAGATCCCTCCCTCCCTCTGTAACTCTGTAACAAGATCCCTCCCTCCCTCTGTAAACTGTAACAAGATCCCTTCTTCCCTCTGTAAACTGTAACAAGATCCCTTCCTCCCTCTGTAACTGTTTAACAAATTCCCTCCCTCCCTCTGTAAACTGTAACAAGATCCCTCCATCACTCTGTAAACTGTAACAAGATCCCTCCCTCCCTCTGTAAAGTGTAACAAGATCCCTCCCTACCTCTGTAAACTGTAACAAGAGTTATGCCTCCCTCTGCAAACTGTAACAAGATCCAACCCCACCTCTGTAACTCTGTAACAAGATCCCGCCCTCCTCTCTAACTGTGTAACAAGATCCCTCCCTCCAGTGGCAAACTGTAACAAGATCCCAACCTCCCTCTCCAAATTGTTACAAGATCCCTCCCTCCCTCTGTAAACTGGAACAAGATCCCTCCCTCCCTCTGTAACTGTGGAAGAAGACCCCCCCTCCCTTTGTAAACTGCAACGAGATACCGCCCTCCCTCTGTAAACTGTAACAAGATCCCTCCCACCCTCTGTAAAGTGTAACAAGATCCCTCTCTCCCTCTTTACCTCTGTAACAAGATCCCTCCCTAGCTCTCTAACTGTGTAACAAGATCCCTACCTCCCGCTGCAAATTGTAACAAGATCCCTCCCTACCTCTGTAAACTGTAACAAGATCCCTCCCTCACTCTGTAAACTGTAACAAGATCCTTCCATCCCTCTGTGAACTGGAACAAGATCCCTCCCTCCCTCTGTAACTCTGTAATAGGAACCCTCCCTCCCTCTGTACACTGTAACAAGATCCCTCCCTCCCTCCCTCCCTCTGTAAACTGTAACAAGATCCCTCCCTCCCTCTGTAACTCTGTAACAAGATCCCTCCCTCCCTCTGTAAACTGTATCAAGATCCATTCATCCCTCTGTAAACTGTAACAAGATCCCTCCCTCCCTCTGTAACTGTTTAACAAGTTCCCTCCCTCCCTCTGTAAACTGTAACAAGATCCCTCCCTCCCTCTGTAACTCTGTAACAAGATCCCTCCCTCCCTCTGTAAACTGTAAGAAAATTCTTTACTCCCTCTGTAACTCTGTAACAAGATCCCTCCCTCCCTCTGTAAATTGTAACAAGATCCCTTCTTCCCTCTGTAAACTGTAACAAAATCCCTCCCTCCCTCTGTAACTCTGTAACAAGATCCCTCCCTCCCTCTGTAAACTGTAACAAGATTCCTCAATCCCTCTGTAACTCGGTAACAACGTCCCTCCCTCCCTCCGTAAACTGTAACAAGATTCCTCCCTCCCTCTGTAAACTGGAAAAAGATCCCTCCCTCCCTCTGTAAACTGGAACAAGATCCCTCCCTCACTCTGTAAACTGTAACAAAATTCATCCCTCCCTCTGTGAAATGTAACAAGATCCCTCCCTCCCTCTGTAACTCTGTAACATGAACACTCCCTCCCTCTGTAAACTGTAACAAGATTCCTCCATCCCTCTGTAACTCTGTAACAAGATCAATCCTTCCTCTCTAAACTGTAACAAGATCCCTCCCTCCCTCTGTAAACTGTAACAAGATCCCTCCCTCCCTCTGTAACTCTGTAACAAGATCCCGCCCTCCCTCTGTAAACTGTAACAAGATCCCTTCTTCCCTCTGTAAACTGTAACAAGATCCCTCCCTCCCTCTGTAAATGTTTAACAAGTTCCCTCCCTCCCTCTGTAAACTGTAACAAGATCCCTCCATCACTCTGTAAACTGTAACAAGATCCCTCCCTCCATCTGTAAAGTGTAACAAGATCCCTCCCTTCCTCTGTAAACTGTAACAAGATCTATCCCTCCCTCTGCAAACTGTAACAAGATCCCTCCCTCCCTCTGTAAACTGTAACAAGATCCCTTCCACCCTCTGTAAACTGTAACAAGATCCCTCCCTCCTGCTGTAACTGTTTAACAAGTTCCCTCCCTCCCTCTGTAAACTGTAACAAGATCCCTCCATCCCTCTGTAAACTGTAACAACATTCCTCCATCCCACTGTAACACTATAACAAGATCAATCCCTCCCTCTGTAAACTGTAAGAAGATCCCTCCCTCCCCCTGTAACTCTGCAACAAGATTCCTCCCTCCCTCTGTAAACTGCAACAAGATCCCTCCCTACCTCTGTAACTCTGCAGCAAGAACCCTCACTCCCTCTGTAACAAGATACCTCCCTCCCTCTGTAAACTTTAACAAGAGCCCTCCCTCCCTCTGTAACTCTGTAACAAGATCCCTCCCTCCCTCTGTAAACTGCAACAAGATTCCTCCCTCACTCTGTAAACTGTAACAAGATCCCTCCCTCCCTCTGTAACTCTGTAACATGATCACTTCCTCCCTCTGTAAACTGTAACAAGATTCCTCCATCCCTCTGTAACTCTGTAACAAGATCAATCCTTCCTCTCTAAACTGTAACATGATCCCTCCCTCCCTCTGTAAACTGTAACAAGATCCCTCCCTCCCTCTGTAACTCTGTAACAAGATCCCTCCCTCCCTCTGTAAACTGTAACAAGATCCCTTCTTCCCTCTGTAAACTGTAACAAGATCCCTTCCTCCCTCTGTAACTGTTTAACAAATTCCCTCCCTCCCTCTGTAAACTGTAACAAGATCCCTCCATCACTCTGTAAACTGTAACAAGATCCCTCCCTCCCTCTGTAAAGTGTAACAAGATCCCTCCCTACCTCTGTAAACTGTAACAAGAGTTATGCCTCCCTCTGCAAACTGTAACAAGATCCAACCCCACCTCTGTAACTCTGTAACAAGATCCCGCCCTCCTCTCTAACTGTGTAACAAGATCCCTCCCTCCAGTGGCAAACTGTAACAAGATCCCAACCTCCCTCTCCAAATTGTTACAAGATCCCTCCCTCCCTCTGTAAACTGGAACAAGATCCCTCCCTCCCTCTGTAACTGTGGAAGAAGACCCCCCCTCCCTTTGTAAACTGCAACGAGATACCGCCCTCCCTCTGTAAACTGTAACAAGATCCCTCCCACCCTCTGTAAAGTGTAACAAGATCCCTCTCTCCCTCTTTACCTCTGTAACAAGATCCCTCCCTAGCTCTCTAACTGTGTAACAAGATCCCTACCTCCCGCTGCAAATTGTAACAAGATCCCTACCTCCCTCTGCAAACTGTAACAAGATCCCAACCTCCCTCTCCAAATTGTAACAAGATCCCTCATCCTTCTGCAAATTGTAACACGATGCCTCCATCCATCTGCAAACTGTAACAAGATCCCTCCCTCTCTCTGTAAACTGTAACATGTTCCCTCCCAACCTCTGAAAACTGGAAGAAGATCCCTCCCTCCCTCTTTAAAGTGTAACAAGATCCCTCCATCACTCTGTAAACTGTCACAAGATCCCTCCATCACTCTGTAACTCTGTAACAACATCCCTCCCTCCCTCTGTAAACTGTAAGAAGATCCCTCCCTCCCTCTGTAAACTGTAACAAGATCACTCCCTCCTTCTGTAACTCTGGAACAAGATCCCTCCCTCCCTCTGTAAACTGTAACAAGATCCCTCCCTCCCACTGTAAACTGTAACAAGATCCCTCCCTCCCTCTGTAACTCTGTAACAAGATCGCTCCCTTCCTCTGTAAACTGTAAAAAGATCCCTCCCTCCTTCTGCAACTCTGTAACAAGATCCCTCCTTCCCTCTGTAAACTGTAACAAGATCCCTCCCTCCCTCTGTGAACTGCAACAAGATCCCTCCCTCCCTCTGTAACTCTGTAACAAGATCCCTCCCTCCCTCTGTAAACTGTAACAAGATTTCTCAATCCCTCTGTAACTCGGTAACAACGTCCCTCCCTCCCTCCGTAAACTGTAACAAGATTCCTCCCTCCCTCTGTAAACTGGAAGAAGATCCCTCCCTCACTCTGTAAACTGTAACAAGATCCCTCCCTCCCTCTGTAACTCTGCAACATGAACACTCCCTCCCGCTGTAAACTGTAACAAGATCCCTCCCTCCCTCTGTAAACTGTAACAAGATCCCTTTTTCCCTCTGTAAACTGTAACAAGATCCCTCCCTGCCTCTGTAAATGCTTAACAAGTTCCCTCCCTCCCTCTGAAAACTGTAACAAGATCCCTCCACCACTCTGTAAACTGTAACAAGATCCCTCCCTCCATCTGTAAAGTGTAACAAGATCTATCCCTCCCTCTGCAAACTGTAACAAGATCCCTCCCTCCCTCTGTTACTCTGTAACAAGATCCCTCCCTCCCTCTCTAACTGTCTAACAATATCCCAATCTCCCTCTCCAAATTGTTACAAGATCCCTCCCTCCCTCTGTAAACTGTAACAAGATCCCTCCCTCCCTCCCTATGTAACTGTGGAAGAAGATCCCTCCCTCCATTTGTAAACAGTGACAAGATCCCGCCCTCCCTCTGTAAACTGTAACAAGATACCTCCCTCCCTCTCTAACTGTGTAACAAGATCCCTACCTCCCGCTGCAAATTGTAACAAGATCCCTACCTCCCTCTAGAAAATGTAACAAGATCCCAACCTCCCTCTGCAAATTTTAACAAGATCCCTCCCTCCCTCTGCAAATTGTAACAAGATCCCTCCCTCCCTCTGTAAACTGTAACAAGATCCCTCCCTCCCTCTGTAACTGCTTAACAAGTTCCCTCCCTCCCTCTGTAAACTGTAACAAGATCCCTCCATCCCACTGTAACAAGATCAATCCCTCCCTCTGTAAACTGCAAGAAGATCCCTCCCTCCCTCTGTAACTCTGTAACAAGATTCCTCCCTCCCTCTGTAAACTGCAACAAGATCCCTCCCTCCCTCTGTAACTCTGTAATAGGAACCCTCCCTCCCTCTGTACACTGTAACAAGATCCCTCCCTCCCTCCCTCCCTCTGTAAACTGTAACAAGATCCCTCCCTCCCTCTGTAACTCTGTAACAAGATCCCTCCCTCCCTCTGTAAACTGTATCAAGATCCATTCATCCCTCTGTAAACTGTAACAAGATCCCTCCCTCCCTCTGTAACTGTTTAACAAGTTCCCTCCCTCCCTCTGTAAACTGTAACAAGATCCCTCCCTCCCTCTGTAACTCTGTAACAAGATCCCTCCCTCCCTCTGTAAACTGTAAGAAAATTCCTTACTCCCTCTGTAACTCTGTAACAAGATCCCTCCCTCCCTCTGTAAATTGTAACAAGATCCCTTCTTCCCTCTGTAAACTGTAACAAAATCCCTCCCTCCCTCTGTAACTCTGTAACAAGATCCCTCCCTCCCTCTGTAAACTGTAACAAGATCCTTCCATCCCTCTGTGAACTGTAACAATATCCCGCCCTCCCTCTGTAACTCTGTTACAAGATCCCTCCCTCCCTCTGTAAACTGTAAGAAGATTCCTCCATCCCTCTGTAACTCGGTAACAACATCCCTCCCTCCCTCTGTAAACTGTAACAAGATCCCTCCCTTCCTCTGTAAACTGTAACAAGATCCCTCCCTCACTCTGTAAACTGTAACAAGATCCTTCCATCCCTCTGTGAACTGTAACAATATCCCGCCCTCCCTCTGTAACTCTGTTACAAGATCCCTCCCTCCCTCTGTAAACTGTAAGAAGATTCCTCCATCCCTCTGTAACTTGGTAACAACATCCCTCCCTCCCTCTGTAAACTGTAACAAGATCCCTCCCTCCCTGTGGAAACTGTAACAAGATCAGTCCCTCCCTCTGTGAACTGTAACAAGATTCCTCCCTCCCTCTGTAACTCTGTAACAAGACCAATCCCTCCCTCTGTAAACTGTAACAAGATCCCTACCTCCCTCTGTAAACTGTAACAAGATCCCTCCCTCCCTCTGTAACTCTGTAACAAGATCCCTCCCTCCCTCTGTAAACTGTATCAAGATCCATTCCTCCCTCTGTAAACTGTAACAAGATCCCTCCCTCCCTCTGTTACTGTTTAACAAGTTCCCTCCCTCCCTCTATAAACTGTAACAAGATCCCTCCCTCCCTCTGTAACTCTGTAACAAGATCCCTCCCTCCCTCTGTAACTCTGTAACAAGATCCCTCCCTCCCTCTGCAAACTGTAAGAAAATTCCTTACTCCCTCTGTAACTCTGTAACAAGATCCCTCCCTCCCTCTGTAAATTGTAACAAGATCCCTTCCTCCCTCTGTAAACTGTAACAAGATCCCTCCCTCCCTCTGTAACTCTGTAACAAGATCCCTCCCTCCCTCAGTAAATTGTAACCAGATCCCTCCCACCCACTGTAAACTGTAACAAGATCCCTCCCTCCCTCTGTAACTCTGTAACAAATTCCCTCCCTCCCTCTGTAAAATGCAACAAGACCCCTCCATCGCTCTGTAAACTGTAACAAGATCCCTCCCTCCCTCTGTAAACTGTAACAAGATCCCTCCTTCCCACTGTAAATTGTAACAAGATCCCTCCCTCCCTCTGCAAACTGTAACAAGATCCCTCCCTCCCTCTGTAACTCTGTAACAAGATCAAACACTCCCTCTGGAAGCTGGAACAAGATCCCTCCCTCCCTCTGTAAACTGTAACAAGATCCCTCCCTCCCTCTGTAACTGTGGAAGAAGACCCCCCCTCCCTTTGTAAACTGCAATGAGATACCGCCCTCCCTCTGTAAACTGTAACAAGATCCCTCCCACCCTCTGTAAAGTGTAACAAGATCCCTCTCTCCCTCTTTACCTCTGTAACAAGATCCCTCCCTAGCTCTCTAACTGTGTAACAAGATCCCTACCTCCCGCTGCAAATTGTAACAAGATCCCTACCTCCCTCTGCAAACTGTAACAAGATCCCAACCTCCCTCTGCAAATTGTAACAAGATCCCTCATCCTTCTGCAAATTGTAACACGATGCCTCCATCCATCCGCAAACTGTAACAAGATCCCAACCTCCCTCTCCAAATTGTAACAAGATCCCTCATCCTTCTGCAAATTGTAACACGATGCCTCCATCCATCTGCAAACTGTAACAAGATCCCTCCCTCTCTCTGTAAACTGTAACATGTTCCCTCCCACCCTCTGAAAACTGGAAGAAGATCCCTCCCTCCCTCTTTAAAGTGTAACAAGATCCCTCCATCACTCTGTAAACTGTCACAAGATCCCTCCATCACTCTGTAACTCTGTAACAACATCCCTCCCTCCCTCTGTAAACTGTAAGAAGATCCCTCCCTCCCTCTGTAAACTGTAACAAGATCACTCCCTCCTTCTGTAACTCTGGAACAAGATCCCTCCCTCCCTCTGTAAACTGTAACAAGATCCCTCCCTCCCACTGTAAACTGTAACAAGATCCCTCCCTCCCTCTGTAACTCTGTAACAAGATCGCTCCCTTCCTCTGTAAACTGTAAAAAGATCCCTCCCTCCTTCTGCAACTCTGTAACAAGATCCCTCCTTCCCTCTGTAAACTGTAACAAGATCCCTCCCTCCCTCTGTAACTCTGTAACAAGATCCCTCCCTCCCTCTGTAACTCTGTAACAAGATCCCTCCCTCCCTCTGTAAACTGAAACAAGATTCCTCAATCCCTCTGTAACTCGGTAACAACGTCCCTCCCTCCCTCCGTAAACTGTAACAAGATTCCTCCCTCCCTCTGTAAACTGGAAAAAGATCCCTCCCTCACTCTGTAAACTGTAACAAGATCCCTCCCTCCCTCTGTAACTCTGCAACATGAACACTCCCTCCCGCTGTAAACTGTAACAAGATTCCTCCATCCCTCTGTAACTCTGTAACAAGATCAATCCTTCCTCTCTAAACTGTAACAAGATCCCTCCCTCCCTCTGTAAACTGTAACAAGATCCCTCCCTCCCTCTGTAACACTGTAACAAGATCCCTCCCTCCCTCTGTAAACTGTAACAAGATCCCTTTTTCCCTCTGTAAACTGTAACAAGATCCCTCCCTCCCTCTGTAAATGGTTAACAAGTTCCCTCCCTCCCTCTGAAAACTGTAACAAGATCCCTCCACCACTCTGTAAACTGTAACAAGATCCCTCCCTCCATCTGTAAAGTGTAACAAGATCTATCCCTCCCTCTGCAAACTGTAACAAGATCCCTCCCTCCCTCTGTTACTCTGTAACAAGATCCCTCCCTCCCTCTCTAACTGTCTAACAATATCCCAATCTCCCTCTCCAAATTGTTACAAGATCCCTCCCTCCCTCTGTAAACTGTAACAAGATCCCTCCCTCCCTCGCTATGTAACTGTGGAAGAAGATCCCTCCCTCCATTTGTAAACAGTGACAAGATCCCGCCCTCCCTCTGTAAACTGTAACAAGATACCTCCCTCCCTCTCTAACTGTGTAACAAGATCCCTACCTCCCGCTGCAAATTGTAACAAGATCCCTACCTCCCTCTAGAAAATGTAACAAGATCCCAACCTCCCTCTGCAAATTTTAACAAGATCCCTCCCTCCCTCTGCAAATTGTAACAAGATCCCTCCCTCCCTCTGTAACTCTGTAACAAGATCCCTCCCTCCCTCTGTAAACTGTAACAAGATCCCTTCCTCCCTCTGTAAACTGTAACAAGATCCCTCCCTCCCTCTGTAACTGTTTAACAAGTTCCCTCCCTCCCTCTGTAAACGGTAACAAGATCCCTCCATCACTCTGTAAACTGTAACAAGATCCCTCCATCCCTCTGTAAACTGTAACAACATTCCTCCATCCCACTGTAACAAGATCAATCCCTCCCTCTGTAAACTGCAAGAAGATCCCTCCCTCCCTCTGTAACTCTGTAACAAGATTCCTCCCTCCCTCTGTAAACTGCAACAAGATCCCTCCCTCCCTCTGTAATTCTGCAGCAAGATCCCTCCCTCCCTCTGTAACTCTGTAACAAGATACCTCCCTCCCTCTGTAAACTGTAACAAGAGTCCTCCCTCCCTCTGTATCTCTGTAACAAGATCCCTCCCTCCCTCCGTAAACTGCAACAAGATTCCTCCCTCCCTCTGTAACTCTGTAACAAGATCCCTCCCTCCCTCTGCAAACTGTAACAAGATCCCTCCCTCCCTCTGTAAACTGTAACAAGATCCCTCCCTACCTCTGTAACTCTGCAGCAAGATCCCTCCCTCCCTCTGTAACTCTGTAACAAGATCTCTCCCTCCCTCTGTAAACTGTAACAAGATTCCTCCATCCCTCTGTAACTCGGTAACAACATCCCTCTCTCCCTCTGTAAACTGTAACAAGATCCCTCCCTTCCTCTGTAAACTGTAACAAGATCCCTCCCTCACTCTGTAAACTGTAACAAGATCCTTCCATCCCTCTGTGAACTGTAACAATATCCCGCCCTCCCTCTGTAACTCTGTTACAAGATCCCTCCCTCCCTCTGTAAACTGTAAGAAGATTCCTCCATCCCTCTGTAACTCGGTAACAACATCCCTCCCTCCCTCTGTAAACTGTAACAAGATCCCTCCCTCCCTGTGGAAACTGTAACAAGATCAGTCCCTCCCTCTGTGAACTGTAACAAGATTCCTCCCTCCCTCTGTAACTCTGTAACAAGACCAATCCCTCCCTCTGTAAACTGGAACAAGATCCCTACCTCCCTCTGTAAACTGTAACAAGATCCCTCCCTCCCTCTGTAACTCTGTAACAAGATCCCTCCCTCCCTCTGTAAACTGTATCAAGATCCATTCCTCCCTCTGTAAACTGTAACAAGATCCCTCCCTCCCTCTGTAACTGTTTAACAAGTTCCCTCCCTCCCTCTATAAACTGTAACAAGATCCCTCCCTCCCTCTGTAACTCTGTAACAAGATCCCTCCCTCCCTCTGCAAACTGTAAGAAAATTCCTTACTCCCTCTGTAACTCTGTAACAAGATCCCTTCCTCCCTCTGTAAACTGTAACAAGATCCCTCCCTCCCTCTGTAACTCTGTAACAAGATCCCTCCCTCCCTCAGTAAATTGTAACCAGATCCCTCCCACCCACTGTAAACTGTAACAAGATCCCTCCCTCCCTCTGTAACTCTGTAACAAATTCCCTCCCTCCCTCTGTAAAATGCAACAAGACCCCTCCATCGCTCTGTAAACTGTAACAAGATCCCTCACTCCCTCTGTAAACTGTAACAAGATCCCTCCTTCCCTCTGTAAATTGTAACAAGATCCCTCCCTCCCTCTGCAAACTGTAACAAGATCCCTCCCTCCCTCTGTAACTCTGTAACAAGATCAAACACTCCCTCTGGAAACTGGAACAAGATCCCTCCCTCCCTCTGTAACTCTGTAACAAGATCTCTCCCTCCCTATGTAAACCGTAACAAGATTCCTCCCTACCTCTGTAAACTGTAACAAGATCCCTCCCTCACTCTGTAAACTGTAACAAGATCCTTCCATCCCTCTGTGAACTGTAACAAGATCCCTCCCTCCCTCTGTAACTCTGTAACAGGAACCCTCCCTCCCTCTGTAAACTGTAACAAGATTCCTCCATACCTCTGTAACTCTGTTACAAGACCAATCCCTCCCTCTGTACACTGTAACAAGATCCCTCCCTCCCTCCCTCTGTAAACTGTAACAAGATCCCTCCCTCCCTCTGTAACTCTGTAACAAGATCCCTCCCTCCCTCTGTAAACTGTATCAAGATCCATTCCTCCCTCTGTAAACTGTAACAAGATCCCTCCCTCCCTCTGTAACAGTTTAACAAGTTCCCTCCCTACCTCTGTAAACTGTAACAAGATCCCTCCCTCCCTCTGTAACTCTGTAACAAGATCCCTCCCTCCCTCTGTAAACTGTAAGAAAATTCCTTACTCCCTCTGTAACTCTGTAACAAGATCCCTCCCTCCCTCTGTAAATTGTAACAAGATCCCTTCCTCCCTCTGTAAACTGTAACAAAATCCCTCCCTCCCTCTGTAACTCTGTAACAAGATCCCTCCCTCCCTCCCTCTGTAAATTGTAACCAGATCCCTCCCTCCCACTGTAAACTGTAACAAGATCCCTCCCTCCCTCTGTAACTCTGTAACAAATTCCCTCCCTCCCTCTGTAAACTGTAACAAGATCCCTCCCTCCCTCTGTAAATTGTAACAAGATCCCTCCCTCCCTCTGTAAACTGTAACAAGATCCCTCCCTCCCTCTGTAAACTGGAACAAGATCCCTCCCTCCCTCTGTAACTCTGTAACAAGATCTCTTCCTCCCTCTCTAAACTGTAACAAGATCCCTCCCTCACTCTGTAAACTGTAACAAGATCCTTCCATCCCTCTGTGAACTGTAACAAGATCCCTCCCTCCCTCTGTAACTCTGTAACAAGATCCCTCCCTCCCTCTGTAAACTGTAAGAAGATTCCTCCATCACCCTGCAACTCGGTAACAACATCCCTCCCTCCCTCTGTAACTCTGTAACAAGATCCCTCCCTCCCTCTGTAAACTGTAACAAGATCCCTCCCTCCCTGTGTAAACTGTAACAAGATCCCTCCCTCCCTCTGTGAACTGTAACAAGATCCCTCCCTCCCTCTGTAACTCTGTAACAAGGTCCCTCCCTCCCTCTGTAAACTGTAACAAGATACATCCATCCCTCTGTAACTCTGTAACAAGACCAATCCCTCCCTGTGTAAACTGTAACAAGATCCCTCCCTCCCTCTGTAAACTGTAACAAGATCCCTCCCACCCTCTGTAAACTGTAACAAGATCCCTCTCTCCCTCTGTAAACTGTAACAAGGTCCCTCCCGCCCTCTGTAACTCTGTAACAAGATCCCTCCCTCCCTCTGTAACTGTTTAACAAGTTCCCTCCCTCCCTCTGTAAACTCTGTAACAAGATCCCTCCCACCCTCTGTAAACTGTAACAAGATCCCTCTCTCCCTCTGTAAACTGTAACAAGGTCCCTCCCGCCCTCACTAACTGTGTAACAAGATCCCTCCCTCCCGCTGCAAATTGTAACAAGATCCCTCCCTCCCGCTGCAAATTGTAACAAGATCCCTACCTCCCATCTGCAAACTGTAACAAGATCCCACCATCCCTCTGCAAATTGTAACAAGATGCCTCCATCCGTCTGTAAACTGTAACATGTTCCCTCCCTCCCTCTGTAAACTGGAAGAAGATCTCTCCATCCCTCTGTAACTCTGTAACAAGAACCCTCCCTCCCTCTGTAACTCTGTAACGACATCCCTCCCTCGCGCTGTAAACTGTAACAAGATCCCTCCCTCCCTCTGTCACTGTGGAAGAAGATCCCTCCCTCCCTTTGTAAACTGTAACAAGATCCCTCCCTCCCTCTGTAACTCTGTAACAAGATCCCTCCCACCCTCTGTAAACTGTAACAAGATCCCTCTCTCCCTCTTTACCTCTGTAACAAGATCCCTCCCTTCCTCTCTAACTTTGTGACAAGATCCCTGCCTCCCGCTGCAAATTGTAACAAGATCCCTGCCTCCCTCTGCACACTGTAACAAGATCCCAACCTCCCTCTGCAAATTTTAACCAGATACCTCCCTCCCTCGGCAAATTGTAACAAGATCCCTCCCTCCCTCTGTAACTCTGTAACAAGATCCCTACCTCTCTCTGTAAACTGTAACAAGATCCCTTCCTCCCTCTGTAAACTGTAACAAGATCCCTCCCTCCCTCTGTAACTCTGTAACAAGATCCCTCCCTCTCTCTGTAAACTGTAACAAGATCCCTTCCTCCCTCTGTAAACTGTAACAAGATCCCTCCCTCCCTCTGTAACTCTGTAACAAGATCCCTCCCTCCCTTTGTAAACTGTTTAACAAGTTCCCTCCCTCCCTCTGGAAACTGTAACAAGATCCCTCCCGCCCTCTGTAAACTGTAACAAGATCCCTCCATCCCTCTGCAAATTGTAACAACATGCCTCCATCCCTCTGTACCTCTGTAACAAGATCACTCCACACTCTGTAAACTGTAACAAGATCCCTCCCTCCCTCTGTAACTCTGTAAAAAGATCCCTCCCTCGCTCTGTAAACTATAACAGGATGCCTCCCTCCCTCTGTAACTCTGTGACAAATTCCCTCCCTCCCTCTGTAAACTGCAACAAGATCCCTCCCTCGCTCTGTAAACTATAACAAGATGCCTCCCTCCCTCTGTAACTCTGTAACAAATTCCCTCCCTCCCTCTGTAAACTGTAACAAGATCCCTTCCTCCCTCTGTAAAGTGTAACAAGATCCCTCCCTCCCTCTGTAACTCTGTAACAAGATCCCTCCCTCTATCTGTAAACTGTAACAAGATCCCTCCCTCCCTCTGTAAACTGTAACAAGATCCCTCCCTCTCTCTGTAAACTGTAACAAGATCCCTCCCTCCCTCTGTAAACTGTAACAAGATACCTCCCTCCCTCTGTAACTCTGTAACAAGATCCCTCCCTCCCTCTGTAACTGTTTAACAAGTTCCCTCCCTCCCTCTGTAAACTCTGTAACAAGATCCCTCCCACCCTCTGTAAACTGTAACAAGATCCCTCTCTCCCTCTGTAAACTGTAACAAGGTCCCTCCCGCCCTCACTAACTGTGTAACAAGATCCCTCCCTCCCGCTGCAAATTGTAACAAGATCCCTCCATCCCTCTGCAAATTGTAACAAGATGCCTCCATCCGTCTGTAAACTGTAACATGTTCCCTCCCTCCCTCTGTAAACTGGAAGAAGATCTCTCCATCCCTCTGTAACTCTGTAACGACATCCCTCCCTCGCGCTGTAAACTGTAACAAGATCCCTCCCTCCCTCTGTCACTGTGGAAGAAGATCCCTCCCTCCCTTTGTAAACTGTGACAAGATCCCGCCCTCCCTCTGTAAACTGTAACAAGATCCCACCACCCACTGGAAACTGTAACAAGATCCCTCCCTCCCTCTGTAACTCTGTAACAAGATCCCTCCCACCCTCTGTAAACTGTAACAAGATCCCTCTCTCCCTCTTTACCTCCGAAACAAGATCCCTCCCTTCCTCTCTAACTTTGTAACAAGATCCCTGCCTCCCGCTGCAAATTGTAACAAGATCCCTGCCTCCCTCTGCACACTGTAACAAGATCCCTCCCTCCCTCTGTAACTCTGTAACAAGATCCCTCCCTCCCTCTGTAAACTGTAACAAGATCCCTCCCTCCCTCTGTAACTCTGTAACAAGGTCCAACCCTCCCTCTGGAAACTGGAACAAGATCCAACCCTCCCTCTGTAACTCTGTAACAAGATCTCTCCCTCCCTCTGTAAACTGTAACAAGATACCCCCATCCCTCTGTAACTCGGTAACAACATCCTTCCCCCCCACTTTCAACTGTAACAAGATCTCTCCTTACCTCTGTAAACTGTAACAAGATCCCTCCCTCCCTCTGTGAACTGTAACAAGATCCCTCCCTCCCTCTGTAACTCTGTAACAAGATCCCTCCCTCCCTCTGTAAACTGTAACAAGATCCCTTCCTCCCTCTGTAACTCTGTAACAAGATCCCTCTCTCCCTCTGTAAACTGTAACAAGATTCCTCCATCCCTCTGCAACTGTAACAAGATCCCTCCCTCCCTCTGTAAACTGTAACAAGATTCCTCCATCCCTCTGCAACTGTAACAAGATCCCTCCCTCCCTCTGTAAACTGTAACAAGATCCCTTCCTCCCTCTGTAAACTGTAACAAGATCCCTCCCTCCCTCTGTAACTGTTTAACAAGTTCCCTCCCTACCTCTGTAAACTGTAACAAGATCTATCCCTCCCTCTGCAAACTGTAACAAGATCCCTCCCTCCCTCTGTTCCTCTGTAACAAGATCCCTCCCTCCCGCTGTAAACTGTAACAATATCCCTCCCTCCCTCTGTAACTCTGTAACAAGATCCCTCCCTCCCTCTCTAACTGTGTAACAAGATCCCTCCCTCCCGCGGCAAATTGTAACAAGATCCCTACCTCCCTCTGCAAACTGTAACAAGATCCCAACCTCCCTCTCCAAATTGTAACAAGTTCCCTCCCTCCCTCTGCAAATTGTAACAAGATGCCTCCATCCGTCTGTAAACTGTAAAAGGATCCCTCCCTCTCTCTGTAAACTGTAACAAATTCCATCCCTCCCTCTGTAAACTGGAAGAAGATCTCTCCATCCCTCTGTAACTCTGTAACAAGAACCCTCCCTCCCTCTGTAACTCTGTAACGACATCCCTCCCTCCCTCTGTAAACTGTAACAAGATCCCTACCTCCCTCTGTAACTTTGGAAGAAGATCCCTCCCTCCCTCTGTAAACTGTAACAAGATCCCGCCCTCCCTCTGTAACTCTGTAACAAGATCCCTCCCACGCTCTGTAAACTGTAACAAGATCCCTCTCTCCCTCTTTACCTCTTTAACGAGATCCCTCCCTCACTCTCTAACTGTGTAACAAGATCCCTGCCTCCCGCTGCAAATTGTAACAAGATCCCTGCCACCCTCTGCAAATTTTAACAAGATCCCTCCCTCCCTCTGCAACTTGTAACAAGATCCCTCCCTCCCTCTGTAAACTGTAACAAGATCCCTCCCTCCCTCTGTAAACTGGAACAAGATCCCTCCCTCCCTCTGTAACTCTGTAACAAGATCTCTCCCTCCCTCTGTAAACTGTAACAAGATTCCTCCATCCCTCTGTAACTCGGTAACAAGATCCCTCCCTACCTCTGTAAACTGTAACAAGATCCCTCCCTCACTCTGTAAACTGTAACAAGATCCTTCCATTCCTCTGTGAACTGTAGCAAGATCCCTCCCTCCCTCAGTAACTCTGTAACAAGATCCCTCCCTCCCTCTGTAAACTGTAAGAAGATTCCTCCATCCCCCTGCAACTCGGTAACAACATCCCTCCCTCCCTCTGTAACTCTGTGACAAGATCCCTCCCACCCTCTGTAAACTGTAACAAGATCCCTCCCTCCCTGTGTAAACTGTAACAAGATCCCTCCCTCCCTCTGTGAACTGTTTCAAGATCCCTTCCTCCCTCTGTAACTCTGTAACAAGGTGCCTCCCTACCTCTATAAACTGTAACAAGATACATCCATCCCTCTGTAACTCTGTAACAAGACCAATCCCTCCCTCTGTAAACTGTAACAAGATCCCTCCCTCCCTCTGTAAACTGTAACAAGATACCTCCCTCCCTCTGTAACTCTGTAACAAGATCCCTCCCTCCCTCTGTAACTGTTTATCAAGTTCCCTCCCTCCCTCTGTAAACTCTGTAACAAGATCCCCCCCACCCTCTGTAAACTGTAACAAGATCCCTCTCTCCCTCTGTAAACTGTAACAAGGTCCCTCCCGCCCTCACTAACTGTGTAACAAGATCCCTCCCTCCCACTGCAAATTGTAACAAGATCCCTACCTCCCATCTGCAAACTGTAACAAGATCCCTCCATCCCTCTGCAAATTGTAACAAGATGCCTCCATCCGTCTGTAAACTGTAAAAGGATCCCTCCCTCCCTCTGTAAACTGGAAGAAGATCTCTCCATCCCTCTGTAACTCTGTAACAAGAACCCTCCCTCCCTCTGTAACTCTGTAACGACATCCCTCCCTCGCGCTGTAAACTGTAACAAGATCCCTCCCTCCCTCTGTCACTGTGGAAGAAGATCCCTCCCTCCCTTTGTAAACTGTGACAAGATCCCGACCTCCCTCTGTAAACTGTAACAAGATCCCACCACCCACTGGAAACTGTAACAAGATCCATCCCTCCCTCTGTAACTCTGTAACAAGATCCCTCCCACCCTCTGTAAACTGTAACAAGATCCCTCTCTCCCTCTTTACCTCCGTAACAAGATCCCTCCCTCCCTCTCTAACTTTGTAACAAGATCCCTGCCTCCCGCTGCAAATTGTAACAAGATCCCTGCCTCCCTCTGCAAACTGTAACAAGATCCCTCCATCACACTGTAAACTGTAACAAGATCCCTCCCTCCCTCTGTAACTCTGTAACAAGATCCCAACCTCCCTCTGCAAATTTTAACCAGATACCTCCCTCCCTCGGCAAATTGTAACAAGATCCCTCCCACCCTCTGTAAATCTGTAACAAGATCCCTACCTCTCTCTGTAAACTGTAACAAGATCCCTTCCTCCCTCTGTAAACTGTAACAAGATCCGTCCCTCCCTCTGTAACTCTGTAACAAGATCCCTCCCTCTCTCTGTAAACTGTAACAAGATCCCTTCCTCCCTCTGTAAACTGTAACAAGATCCCTCCCTCCCTCTGTAACTCTGTAACAAGATCCCTCCCTCCCTTTGTAAACTGTATCAAGATCCCTTCCGCCCTCTGTAAACTGTAACAAGTTCCCTCCCTCCCTCTGTAAACTCTGTAACAAGATCCCTCCCTCCCTCTGGAAACTGTAACAAGATCCCTCCCGCCCTCTGTAAACTGTAACAAGATCCCTCCATCCCTCTGCAAATTGTAACAAGATGCCTCCATCCCTCTGTACCTCTGAAACAAGATCACTCCACACTCTGTAAATTGTAACAAGATCCCTCCCTCGCTCTGTAAACTATAACAAGATGCCTCCCTCCCTCTGTAACTCTAACAAATTCCCTCCCTCCCTCTGTAAACTGCAACAAGATCCCTCCCTCGCTCTGTAAACTATAACAAGATGCCTCCCTCCCTCTGTAAACTGTAACAAGATCCCTCCCTACCTCTGTAAACTGTAGCAAGATCCCTCCCTCCCTCTGTAACTCTGTAACAAGATCCCTCCCTCCCTCTGTAAACTGTAACAAGATCCCTCCCTCCCTCTGTAACACTGTAACAAGGTCCAACCCTCCCTCTGGAAACTGGAACAAGATCCATCCCTCCCTCTGTAACTCTGTAACAAGATCTCTCCCCCCCACTGTAAACTGTAACAAGATCTCTCCCTACCTCTGTAAACTGTAACAAGATCCCTCCCTCACTCTGTAAACTGTAAAAAGATCCCTCCCTCCCTCTGTGAACTGTAACAAGATCCCTCCCTCCCTCTGTAACTCTGTAACAAGTTCCCTCCCTACCTCTGTAAACTGTAACAAGATCTATCCATTCCTCTGCAACTGTAACAAGATCCCTCCCTCCCTCTGTAACTCTGTAACAAGATCCCTCCCTCCCTCTGTAAACTGTAACAAGATCCCTTCCTCCCTCTGTAAACTGTAACAAGATCCCTCCCTCCCTCTGTAACTGTTTAACAAGTTCCCTCCCTACCTCTGTAAACTGTAACAAGATCTATCCCTCCCTCTGCAAACTGTAACTAGATCCCTCCCTCCCTCTGTTCCTCTGTAACAAGATCCCTCCCTCCCGCTGTAAACTGTAACAATATCCCTCCCTCCCTCTGTAACTCTGTAACAAGATCCCTCCCTCCCTCTCTAACTGTGTAACAAGATCCCTCCCTCCTGCGGCAAATTGTAACAAGATCCCTACCTCCCTCTCCAAATTGTAACAGGATCCCTCCCTCTCTCTGTAAACTGTAACAAATTCCATCCCTCCCTCTGTAAACTGGAAGAAGATCTCTCCATCCTTCTGTAACTCTGTAACAAGAACCCTCCCTCCCTCTGTAACTCTGTAACGACATCCCTCCCTCCCTCTGTAATCTGTAACAAGATCCCTCCCTCCCTCTGTAACTTTGGAAGAAGATCCCTCCCTCCCTTTGTAAACTGTGACAAGATCCCGCCCTCCCTCTGTAAACTGTAACAAGATCCTGCCACCCTCTGGAATCTGTAACAAGATCCCTCCCTCCCTCTGTAACTCTGTAACAAGATCCCTCCCTCCCTCTGTAAACTGTAACAAGATCCCTCCCTCCCTCTGCAAATTGTAACAAGATGCCTTTCTCCCTCTTTACCTCTTTTACGAGATCCCTCCCTCCCTCTCTAACTGTGTAACAAGATCCCTGCCTCCCGCTGCAAATTGTAACAAGATCCCTGCCACCCTCTGCAAATTTTAACAAGATCCCTCCCTCCCTCTGCAACTTATAACAAGATCCCTCCCTCCCTCTGTAACTCTGTAACAAGATCCCTCCCTCCCTCTGTAAACTGTAACAAGATCCCTCCCTCCCTCTGTAAACTGTAACAAGATTCCTCCATCCCTCTGTAACTCTGTAACGAGATCCAACCCTCCCTCTGTAAACTGTAACAAGATCCCTCCCTCCCTCTGTAAACTGTAACAAGATCCCTCCCTCCCTCTGTAACTCTGTAACACGATCCCTCCCTCCCTCTGTAAACTGTAAAAAGAACCCTCCCTCCCTCTGTAACTCTGTAACAAGTACCCTCTCTCCCTCTGTAAACTGTAACAAGATCCCTCCCTCCCTCTGTAACTCTGTAACAAGATCCCTCCCTCCCTCTGTAACTCTGTAACAAGATCCCTCCCTCCCTCTCTAACTGTGTAACAAGATCCCTGCCTCCCGCTGCAAATTGTAACAAGATCCCTACCTCCCATCTGCAAACTGTAATAAGATCCCAACCTCCCTCTCCAAATTGTAACAGGATCCCTCCCTCTCTCTGTAAACTGTAACAAATTCCATCCCTCCCTCTGTAAACTGGAAGAAGATCTCTCCATCCTTCTGTAACTCTGTAACAAGAACCCTCCCTCCCTCTGTAACTCTGTAACGACATCCCTCCCTCCCTCTGTAATCTGTAACAAGATCCCTCCCTCCCTCTGTAACTTTGGAAGAAGATCCCTCCCTCCCTTTGTAAACTGTGACAAGATCCCGCCCTCCCTCTGTAAACTGTAACAAGATCCTGCCACCCTCTGGAATCTGTAACAAGATCCCTCCCTTCCTCTGTAACTCTGTAACAAGATCCCTCCCACGCTCTGTAAACTGTAACAAGATCCCTCTCTCCCTCTTTACCTCTTTAACGAGATCCCTCCCTCCCTCTCGAACTGTGTAACAAGATCCCTGCCTCCCGCTGCAAATTGTAACAAGATCCCTCCCTCCCTCTGCAACTTATAACAAGATCCCTCCCTCCCTCCCTCTGGAACTCTGTAACAAGATCTCTCCCTCCCTCTGTAAACTGTAACAAGATTCCTCCATCCTCCTGTAACTCTGTAACGAGATCCAACCCTCCCTCTGTAAACTGTAACAAGATCCCTCCCTCCCTCTGTAAACTGTAACAAGATCCCTCCCTCCCTCTGTAACTCTGTAACACGATCCCTCCCTCCCTCTGTAAACTGTAAAAAGAACCCTCCCTCCCTCTGTAACTCTGTAACAAGATCAATCCCTCCCTCTGTAAACTGTAACAAGATCCCTCCCTCCCTCTGTAATCTGTAACAAGATCCCTCCCTCCCTCTGTAAACTGTAACAAGATCCCTCCCTCCCTCTGTAACTCTGTAACAAGATCCCTCCCTCCCTCTGTAAACTGTAACAAGATTCCTCCATCCCTCTGTAAACTGTAACAAGATCCCTCCCTCCCTCTGTAACTCTGTAACAAGATCCCTCCCTCCCTCTGTAACTCTGTAACAAGATTCCTCCCTCCCTCTGTAAACTGTAACAAGATTCCTCCATCCCTCTGTAAACTGTAAGAAGATCCCTCCCTCCCTCTGTAACTCTGTAACAAGTTCCCTCCCTCCCTCTGTAAACTGTAACAAGATCCCTCCATCGCTCTGTAAACTGTAACAAGATCCCTCCCTCCCTCTGTAACTCTGTAACAAGATCCCCACCTCCCTCTGTAACTCTGTAACAAGATCCCTCCCTCCCTCTGTAAACTGTAACAAGATCCCTCCCTCCCTCTGTAACTCTGTAACAAGATCCCTCCCTCCCTCTCTAACTGTGTAACAAGATCCCTCCCTCCCGCCGCAAATTGGAACAAGATCCCGACCTCCCTCTGCAAACTGTAACAAGATCCCAACCTCCCTCTCCAATTGTAACAAGATCCCTCCCTCCCTCTGCAAATTGTAACAAGATGCCTCCATCCATCTGTAAACTGTAAATGGATCCCTCCCTCTCTCTGTAAACTGTAACATGTTCCCTCCCCCCTTTGTAAACTGTGACAAGTTCCCGCCCTCCCTCTGTAAACTGTAACAAGATCCCTCCCTCCCTCTGTAAACTGTAACAAGATCCCTCCCTCCCTCTCTAACTGTGTAACAAGATCCCTACCTCCCTCTGCAAACTTTAACAAGAACCCAACCTCCCTCTGCAAATTTTAACAAGATCCCTCCCTCTGCAAATTGTAACAAGATCCCTCCCTCACTCTGTAAACTGTAACAAGATCCTTTCCTCCCTCTGTAAACTGTAACAAGATCCCTTCCTCCCTCTGTAAACTGTAACAAGACCCCTCCCTCCCTCTGTAACTGTTTAACAAGTTCCCTCCCTCCCTCTGTAAACTGTAACAAGATCCCTCCATCACTCTGTGAACTGTAACAAGATCCCTCCATCACTCTGTAACGCTGTAACAAGATCCCTCCCTCCCGCTGTATTCTGTAACAAGATCCCTTGCTCCCTCTGTAAACTGTAACAAGATCTCTCCCTCCCTCTCTAACTGTGTAACAAGATCCCTCCCACCCTCTGTAAACTGTAACAAGATCCCTCCCTCCCTCTCTAACGGTGTAACAAGATCCCTACCTCCCTCTGCAAACTTTAACAAGAACCCAACCTCCCTCTGCAAATTTTAACAAGATCCCTCCCTCTGCAAATTGTAACAAGATCCCTCCCTCACTCTGTAAACTGTAACAAGATCCCTTCCTCCCTCTGTAAACTGTAACAAGATCCCTTCCTCCCTCTGTAAACTGTAACAAGATCCCTCCATCACTCTGTAACGCTGTAACAAGATCCCTCCCTCCCGCTGTATTCTGTAACAAGATCCCTTCCTCCCTCTGTAAACTGTAACAAGATCTCTCCCTCCCTCTCTAACTGTGTAACAAGATCCCTCCCACCCTCTGTAAACTGTAACAAGATCCCTTCCTCCCTCTCTAACGGTGTAACAAGATCCCTACCTCCCTCTGCAAACTTTAACAAGAACCCAACCTCCCTCTGCAAATTTTAACAAGATCCCTCCCTCTGCAAATTGTAACAAGATCCCTCCCTCACTCTGTAAACTGTAACAAGATCCCTTCCTCCCTCTGTAAACTGTAACAAGATCCCTCCATCACTCTGTAAACTGTAACAAGATCCCTCCATCACTCTGTAAACTGTAACAAGATCCCTCCCTCCCTCTGTATTCTGTAACAAGATCCCTTCCTCCCTCTGTAAACTGTAACAAGATCCCTCCCTCCCTCTGTAACTGTTTAACAAGTTCCCTTCCTGCCTCTGTAAACTATAACAAGATCACGCCCTCCCTCTGTAACTGTGGAAGAAGATCCCTCCCTCCCTTTGTAAACTGTGAGAAGATAACGGCCTCCCTCTGAAAACTGTAACAAGATCCCTCCCTCCCTCTGTAAACTGTAACAAGTTCCCTCCCTCCCTCTGTAAAGTGTAACAAGATCCCTCCCTCCCTCAGTAAAGTGTAACAAGACCCCTCCCTCCCACTGTAAACTGTAACAAATTCCCTCCCTCCCACTGTAAAGTGTAACAAGATCCCTCCCTCCCTCTGTAAACTGTAACAAGATCTATCCCTCCCTCTGCAAACTGTAACAAGATCCCTCCCTCCCTCTGTACATCTGTAACAAGATCCCTCCCTCCCTCTGTAAACTGTAACAAGATCCCTCCCTCCCTCTGTAACTCTGTAACAAGATCCCTCCCTCCCTCTCTAACTGTGTAACAAGATCCCTCCCTCCCGCTGCAAATTGTAACAAGATCCTGACCTCCCTCTGCAAACTGTAACAAGATCCCTCCCTCCCTCTCCAAATTATAACAAGATCCCTCCCTCCCTCTGCAAATTGTAACAAGATCCCTCCACCCTCTGTAAACTGTAAGAAGATCCCTCCATCACTCTGTAACTCTGTAACAAGATCCCTTCGTCCCTCTGTAAACTGAAACAAGATCCCTCCACCCTCTGTAAACTGTAACAAGATCCCTCTCTCCCTCTTTACCTCTGTAACAAGATCCCTCCCTCCCTCTCTAACTGTGTAACAAGATCCCTGCCTCCCGCTGCAAATTGTAACAAGATCCCTCCCTCCCTCTGTAAACTGTAACAAGATCCCTCCCTCCCTCTGTAAAGTGTAACAAGATCCCTCCCTCCCTCTGTAAACTGTAACAATATCTATCCCTCCCTCTGCAAACTGTAACAAGATCCCTCCCTCCCTCTGTATCTATGTAACACGATCCCTCCCTCCCTCTGTAAACTGTAACAAGATCCCTCTCTCCCTCTTTATCTCTGGAACAAGATCCCTCCCTCCCTCTCTAATTGTGAAACACGATCCCTGTCTCCCTCTGCAACTGTAACAAGATCCCAACCTCCCTCTGCAAATTGTAACAAGATCCCTACCTCGCGCTGCAAATTCTAACAAGATCCCTACCTCCCTCTGCAAACTGTAACAAGATCCCAACCTCCCTCTGCAAATTGTAACAAGATCCCTCCATCCCTCTGTAAACTGTAAGATGTTCCCTCCCTCCCTCTGCAAACTGTAACAAGATCCTTCCCTCTCTCTGTAAACTGTAACAAGATCCCTCCCTCCCTCTCCAAACTGTAACAAGATCCCTCCCTCCCTCTGTAACTCTGTAACACGATGTCTCCCTCCCTCTGTAAACTGTAACAAGTTCCCTCCCTCCCTCTGTAACTCTGTAACACGATGTCTCCCTCCCTCTGTAAACTGTAAGAGGATCCCTCCCTCCCTCTGCAAACTGTAACAAGATCCCAACCTCCCTCTCCAAATTGTAACAAGATCCCTCCCTCCCTTTGCAAATTGTAACAAGATGCCTCCATCCGTCTGTAAACTGTAAAAGGATCCCTCCCTCTCTCTGTAAACTGCAGGAAGAAGATCCCTCCAACCCTCTGAAACTCTGTAACAAGAAACTTCTCTCCCTCTGTAAACTGTAACAAGATACCTTCCTCCCTCTGCAAATTGTAACAAGATCCCTCCCTCCCTCTCTAACTGTGTAACAAGATCCCTCCCTCCCGCCGCAAATTGGAACAAGATCCCGACCTTCCTCTGCAAACTGTAACAAGATCCCAACCTCCCTCTCCAATTGTAACAAGACCCCTCCCTCCCTCTGCAAATTGTAACAAGATGCCTCCATCCGTCTGTAAACTGTAAATGGATCCCTCCCTCTCTCTGTAAACTGTAACATGTTCCCTCCCCCCCTTTGTAAACTGTGACAAGTTCCCGCCCTCCCTCTGTAAACTGTAACAAGATCCCTCCCTCCCTCTGTAAACTGTAACAAGATCCCTCCCTCCCTCTCTAACTGTGTAACAAGATCCCTACCTCCCTCTGCAAACTTTAACAAGAACCCAACCTCGCTCTGCAAATTTTAACAAGATCCCTCCCTCTGCAAATTGTAACAAGATCCCTCCCTCACTCTGTAAACTGTAACAAGATCCTTTCCTCCCTCTGTAAACTGTAACAAGATCCCTTCCTCCCTCTGTAAACTGTAACAAGACCCCTCCCTCCCTCTGTAAATGTTTAACAAGTTCCCTCCCTCCCTCTGTAAACTGTAACAAGATCCCTCCATCACTCTGTGAACTGTAACAAGATCCCTCCATCACTCTGTAACGCTGTAACAAGATCCCTCCCTCCCGCTGTATTCTGTAGCAAGATCCCTTCCTCCCTCTGTAAACTGTAACAAGATCCCTCCCTCCCTCTCTAACTGTGTAACAAGATCCCTCCCACCCTCTGTAAACTGTAACAAGATCCCTCCCTCCCTCTCTAACGGTGTAACAAGATCCCTACCTCCCTCTGCAAACTTTAACAAGAACCCAACCTCCCTCTGCAAATTTTAACAAGATCCCTCCCTCTGCAAATTGTAACAAGATCCCTCCCTCACTCTGTAAACTGTAACAAGATCCCTTCCTCCCTCTGTAAACTGTAACAAGATCCCTTCCTCCCTCTGTAAACTGTAACAAGATCCCTCCCTCCCTCTGTAACTGTTTAACAAGTTCCCTTCCTCCCTCTGTAAACTGAAACAAGATCCCTCCATCACTCTCTAAACTGTAACAAGATCCCTCCATCACTCTGTAAACTGTAACAAGATCCCTCCCTCCCTCTGTATTCTGTAACAAGATCCCTTCCTCCCTCTGTAAACTGTAACAAGATCCCTCCCTCCCTCTGTAACTGTTTAACAAGTTCCCTCCCTCCCTCTGTAAACTGTAACAAGATCCCTCCCTCCCTCTGTAAAGTGTAAGAAGTTCCCTTCCTCCCTCTGTAAACTATAACAAGATCACGCCCTCCCTCTGTAACTGTGGAAGAAGATCCCTCCCTCCCTTTGTAAACTGTGAGAAGATCCCGCCCTCCCTCTGAAAACTGTAACAAGATCCCTCCCTCCCTCTGTAAAGTGTAACAAGATCCCTCCCTCCCTCTGTAAAGTGTAACAAGACCCCTCCCTCCCTCTGTAAACTGTAACAAGTTCCCTCCCTCCCTCTGTAAACTGTAACAAGATCTATTCCTCCCTCTGCAAACTGTAACAAGATCCCTCCCTCCCTCTGTACATCTGTAACAAGATCCCTCCCTCCCTCTGTAAACTGTAACAAGATCCCTCCCTCCCTCTGTAACTCTGTAACAAGATCCCTCCCTCCCTCTCTAACTGTGTAACAAGATCCCTCCCTCCCGCTGCAAATTGTAACAAGATCCTGACCTCCCTCTGCAAACTGTAACAAGATCCCTCCCTCCCTCT
This sequence comes from Chiloscyllium punctatum, assembly GCF_047496795.1. Classification (NCBI taxonomy): domain Eukaryota; kingdom Metazoa; phylum Chordata; class Chondrichthyes; order Orectolobiformes; family Hemiscylliidae; genus Chiloscyllium; species Chiloscyllium punctatum. The sequence goes on along the minus strand of NC_092787.1, from coordinate 41,567,585 downwards.
CCAAATTATAACAAGATCCCTCCCTCCCTCTGCAAACTGTAACAAGATCCCTCCCTCCCTCTCCAAATTATAACAAGATCCCTCCCTCCCTCTGCAAATTGTAACAAGATCCCTCCACCCTCTGTAAACTGTAAGAAGATCCCTCCATCACTCTGTAACTCTGTAACAAGATCCCTTCGTCCCTCTGTAAACTGAAACAAGATCCCTCCACCCTCTGTAAACTGTAACAAGATCTCTCTCTCCCTCTTTACCTCTGTAACAAGATCCCTCCCTCCCTCTCTAACTGTGTAACAAGATCCCTGCCTCCCGCTGCAAATTGTAACAAGATCCCTCCCTCCCTCTGTAAACTGTAACAAGATCCCTCCCTCCCTCTGTAAAGTGTAACAATATCTATCCCTCCCTCTGCAAACTGTAACAAGATCCTTCCCTCCCTCTGTATCTATGTAACATGATCCCTCCATCCCTCTGTAAACTGTAACAAGATCCCTCTCTCCCTCTTTATCTCTGGAACAAGATCCCTCCCTCCCTAACTGTGAAACACGATCCCTGTTTCCCTCTGCAACTGTAACAAGATCCCAACCTCCCTCTGCAAATTGTAACAAGATCCCTACCTCCCGCTGCAAATTCTAACAAGATCCCTACCTCCCTCTGCAAACTGTAACAAGATCCCAACCTCCCTCTGCAAATTGTAACAAGATCCCTCCATCCCTCTGTAAACTGTAACATGTTCCCTCCCTCCCTCTGCAAACTGTAACAAGATCCCTCCCTCCCTCTGTAACTCTATAACAAGAAACTTCTCTCCCTCTGTAAATTGTAACAAGATCCCTCCCTCCCTCTGTAAACTGTAACAAGATCGCTTCCTCCCTCTGCAAATTGTAACAAGATCCCTCCCTCCCTCTGTACCTCCGTAACAAGATCCCTCCCTTCCTCTGTAAAGCGTAACAAGATCCCTCACTTCCTCTGTAAACTGTAACAAGATCTATCCCTCCCTCTGCAAACTGTGACAAGATCCCTCCCTCCCTCTGAAACTCTGTAACAAGATCCCTCCATCACTCTGTAAACTGTAACAAGATCCTTCCCTCTCTCTGTAAACTGTAACAAGATCCCTCCCTCCCTCTCCAAACTGTAACAAGATCCCTCCCTCCCTCTGTAACTCTGTAACACGATGTCTCCCTCCCTCTGTAAACTGTAACAAGTTCCCTCCCTCTCTCTGTAACTCTGTAACACGATGTCTCCCTCCCTCTGTAAACTGTAAGAGGATCCCTCCCTCCCTCTGCAAACTGTAACAAGATCCCAACCTCCCTCTCCAAATTGTAACAAGATCCCTCCCTCCCTCTGCAAATTGTAACAAGATGCCTCCATCCGTCTGTAAACTGTAAAAGGATCCCTCCCTCTCTCTGTAAACTGTAGGAAGAAGATCCCTCCAACCCTCTGAAACTCTGTAACAAGATCCCTCCCTCCCTCTGTAACACTGTCACGACATCCCTCCCTTCCTCTGTAAACTGTAACAAGATCCCTCCCTCCCTCTGTAACTGTGGAAGAAGATCCCTCCCTCCCTTTGTAAACTGTGACAAGATCCCGCCCTCCCTCTGTAAACTGTAACAAGATCCCGCAACCCTCTGGAAACTGTAACAAGATCCCTCCCTCCCTCAGTAAACTGTAAAAAGATCCCTTCCTCCCTCTGTAAACTGTAACAAGATCCCTCCCTCCCTCTGTAACTGTTTAACAAGTTCCCTCCCTCCCTCTGTAAACTGTAACAAGATTCCTCCATACCTCTGTAACTCTGTAACAAGACCAATCCCTCCCTCTGTAAACTGTAACAAGATCCCTCCCTCCCTCTGTAAACTGTAAGTAGATCCCTCCCTCCCTCTGTATCTCTGTAACAAGATCCCACCCTCCCTCTTTAAACTGTAAAAAGATCCCTCCCTCCCTCTGTAAATCTGTAACAAGTTCCCTCCCTCCCTCTGTAAACTGTAACAAGATCCCTCCATCGCTCTGTAAACTGTAACAAGATCCCTCCCTCCCTCTGTAACTCTGTAACAAGATCCCTCCCTCCCTCTGTAACTCTGTAACAAGATCCTTCCTCCCTCTGTAAACTGTAACAAGATTCCTCCATCCCTCTTTAACTCTGTAACAAGATCAATTTCTCCCTCTGTAAACTGTAACAAGATCCCTCCCTCCCTCTGTAAACTGTAACAAGATCCCTCCCTCTCTCTGTAAACTGTAACAAGATCCCTCCCTCCCTCTGTGAACTGTAACCAGATCCCTCCTTCCCTCTGTAACTCTGTAACAAGATCCCTCCCTCCCTCTGTAAACTGTAACAAGATTCCTCCATACCTCTGTAACTCTGTAACAAGATCAATGCCTCCCTCTGTAACTGTTTAACAAGTTCCCTCCCTCCCTCTGTAAACTGTAACAAGATCCCTCCATCACTCTGTAAACTGTAACAAGATCCCTCCCTCCCTCTGTAAAGTGTAACAGGATCCCTCCCTCCCTCTGTAAACTGTAACAAGATCGATCCCTCCCTCTTCAAACTGTAACAAGATCCCTCCCTCCCTCTGTACATCTGTAACAAGATCCCTCCCTCCCTCTGTAAACTGTAACAAGATCCCTCCCTCCCTCTGTAACTCTGTAACAAGATCCCTCCCTCCCTCTCTAACTGTGTAACAAGATCCCTCCCTCCCGCTGCAAATTGTAACAAGATCCCAACCTCCCTCTCCAAATTGTAACAAGATACCTCCATCCGTCTGTAAACTGTAAAAGGATCCCTCCCTCTCTCTGTAAACTGTAACATGTTCCCTCCCACCCTCTGTAAACTGGAAGAAGATTCCTCTATCCCTCTGTAACTGTGGAAGAAGATCCCTCCCCCGCTTTGTAAACTGTGACAAGATCCCGCCCTCGCTCTGTAAACTGTAACAAGATCCCTTCCTCCCTTTGTAAACTGTAACAAGATCCCTCCCTCCCTCTCTAACTGTGTAACAAGATCCCTCCCTCCCTCTGTAAACTGTAACAAGATCCCTCTCTCCCTCTCTAACTGTGTAACAAGATCCCTACCTCCCTCTGCAAACTTTAACATGAACCCAACCTCCCTCTGCAAATTTTAACAAAATCCCTCCCTCTGCAAATTGTAACAAGATCCCTCCCTCACTCTGTAAACTGTAACAAGATCCCTTCCTCCCTCTGTAAACTGTAACAAGATCCCTTCCTCCCTCTGTAAACTGTAACAAGATCCCTCCCTCCCTCTGTAACTGTTTAACAAGTTCCCTTCCTCCCTCTGTAAACTGTAACAAGATCCCTCCATCACTCTGTAAACTGTAACAAGATCCCTCCCTCCCTCTGTATTCTGTAACAAGATCCCTTCCTCCCTCTGTAAACTGTAACAAGATCCCTCCCTCCCTCTGTAACTGTTTAACAAGTTCCCTCCCTCCCTCTGTAAACTGTAACAAGATCCCTCCCTCCCTCTGTAAAGTGTAACAAGTTCCCTTCCTCGCTCTGTAAACTATAACAAGATCACGCCCTCCCTCTGTAACTGTGGAAGAAGATCCCTCCCTCCCTTTGTAAAATGTGAGAAGATCCCCCCCTCCCTCTGAAAACTGTAACAAGATCCCTCCCTCCCTCTGTAAACTGTAACAAGTTCCCTCCCTCCCTCTGTAAAGCGTAACAAGATCCCACCCTCCCTCTGTAAAGTGTAACAAGATCCCTCCCTCCCTCTGTAAACTGTAACAAGTTCCCTCCCTCCCTCTGTAAAGTGTAACAAGATCCCTCCCTCCCTCTGTACATCTGTAACAAGATCCCTCCCTCCCTCTGTAAACTGTAACAAGATCCCTCCCTCCCTCTGTAACTCTGTAACAAGATCCCTCCCTCTCTCTCTAACTGTGTAACAAGATCCCTCCCTCCCGCTGCAAATTGTAACAAGATCCTGACCTCCCTTTGCAAACTGTAACAAGATCCCTCCCTCTCTCTCCAAATTATAACAAGATCCCTCCCTCCCTCTGCAAACTGTAACAAGATCCCTCCCTCCCTCTCCAAATTATAACAAGATCCCTCCCTCCCTCTGCAAATTGTAACAAGATCCCTCCACCCTCTGTAAACTGTAAGAAGATCCCTCCATCACTCTGTAACTCTGTAACAAGATCCCTTCGTCCCTCTGTAAACTGAAACAAGATCCCTCCACCCTCTGTAAACTGTAACAAGATCCCTCTCTCCCTCTTTACCTCTGTAACAAGATCCCTCCCTCCCTCTCTAACTGTGTAACAAGATCCCTGCCTCCCGCTGCAAATTGTAACAAGATCCCTCCCTCCCTCTGTAAACTGTAACAAGATCCCTCCCTCCCTCTGTAAAGTGTAACAAGATCCCTCCCACCCTCTGTAAACTGTAACAGTATCTATCCCTCCCTCTGCAAACTGTAACAAGATCCCTCCCTCCCTCTGTATCTATGTAACACGATCCCTCCCTCCCTCTGTAAACTGTAACAAGATCCCTCTCTCCCTCTTTATCTCTGGAACAAGATCCCTCCCTCCCTCTCTAACTGTGAAACACGATCCCTGTCTCCCTCTGCAACTGTAACAAGATCCCAACCTCCCTCTGCAAATTGTAACAAGATCCCTACCTCGCGCTGCAAATTCTAACAAGATCCCTACCTCCCTCTGCAAACTGTAACAAGATCCCAACCTCCCTCTGCAAATTGTAACAAGATCCCTCCATCCCTCTGTAAACTGTAAGATGTTCCCTCCCTCCCTCTGCAAACTGTAACAAGATCCCTCCCTCCCTCTGTAACTCTATAACAAGAAACTTCTCTCCCTCTGTAAATTGTAACAAGATCCCTCCCTCCCTCTGTAAACTGTAACAAGATCCCTTCCTCCCTCTGCAAATTGTAACAAGATCCCTCCCTCCCTCTGTACCTCCGTAACAAGATCCCTCCCTTCCTCTGTAAAGCGTAACAAGATCCCTCACTTCCTCTGTAAACTGTAACAAGATCTATCCCTCCCTCTGCAAACTGTGACAAGATCCCTCCCTCCCTCTGAAACTCTGTAACAAGATCCCTCCATCACTCTGTAAACTGTAACAAGATCCTTCCCTCTCTCTGTAAACTGTAACAAGATCCCTCCCTCCCTCTCCAAACTGTAACAAGATCCCTCCCTCCCTCTGTAACTCTGTAACACGATGTCTCCCTCCCTCTGTAAACTGGAAGAGGATCCCTCCCTCCCTCTGCAAATTGTAACAAGATGCCTCCCTCCCTCTGTGAACTGTAACCAGATCCCTCCTTCCCTCTGTAACTCTGTAACAAGATCCCTCCCTCCCTCTGTAAACTGTAACAAGATTCCTCCATACCTCTGTAACTCTGTAACAAGATCAATGCCTCCCTCTGTAAACTGTAACAAGATCCCTCCCTCCCTCTGTAAACTGTAACAAGATCCCTCCCTCCCTCTGTAACTCTGTAACAAGATCCCTCCCGCCCTCTGTAAACTGCAACAAGATCCCTTCCACCCTCTGTAAACTGTTACAAGATCCCTCCCTCCCTCTGTAACTGTTTAACAAGTTCCCTCCCTCCCTCTGTAAACTGTAACAAGATCCCTCCATCACTCTGTAAACTGTAACAAGATCCCTCCCTCCCTCTGTAAAGTGTAACAGGATCCCTCCCTCCCTCTGTAAACTGTAACAAGATCGATCCCTCCCTCTTCAAACTGTAACAAGATCCCTCCCTCCCTCTGTAAACTGTAACAAGTTCCCTCCCTCCCTCTGTAAAGTGTAACAAGATCCCTCCCTCCCTCTGTAAACTGTAACAAGTTCCCTCTCTCCCTCTGTAAAGTGTAACAAGATCCCTCCCTCCCTCTGTACATCTGTAACAAGATCCCTCCCTCCCTCTGTAAACTGTAACAAGATCCCTCCCTTCCATCTGTAACTCTGTAACAAGATCCTTCCCTCTCTCTCTAACTGTGTAACAAGATCCCTCCCTCCCGCTGCAAATTGTAACAAGATCCTGACCTCCCTCTGCAAACTGTAACAAGATCCCTCCCTCCCTCTCCAAATTATAACAAGATCCCTCCCTCCCTCTGCAAACTGTAACAAGATCCCTCCCTCCCTCTCCAAATTATAACAAGATCCCTCCCTCCCTCTGCAAATTGTAATAAGATCCCTCCACCCTCTGTAAACTGTAAGAAGATCCCTCCATCACTCTGTAACTCTGTAACAAGATCCCTTCGTCCCTCTGTAAACTGAAACAAGATCCCTCCACCCTCTGTAAACTGTAACAAGATCCCTCTCTCCCTCTTTACCTCTGTAACAAGATCCCTCCCTCCCCCTCTAACTGTGTAACAAGATCCCTGCCTCCCACTGCAAATTGTAACAAGATCCCTCCCTCCCTCTCTAACTGTGAAACACGATCCCTGTCTCCCTCTGCAACTGTAACAAGATCCCAACCTCCCTCTGCAAATTGTAACAAGATCCCTACCTCGCGCTGCAAATTCTAACAAGATCCCTACCTCCCTCTGCAAACTGTAACAAGATCCCAACCTCCCTCTGCAAATTGTAACAAGATCCCTCCCTCCCTCTGTAAACTGTAAGATGTTCCCTCCCTCCCTCTGCAAACTGTAACAAGATCCCTCCCTCCCTCTGTAACTCTATAACAAGAAACTTCTCTCCCTCTGTAAATTGTAACAAGATCCCTCCCTCCCTCTGTAAACTGTAACAAGATCCCTTCCTCCCTCTGCAAATTGTAACAAGATCCCTCCCTCCCTCTGTACCTCCGTAACAAGATCCCTCCCTTCCTCTGTAAAGCGTAACAAGATCCCTCACTTCCTCTGTAAACTGTAACAAGATCTATCCCTCCCTCTGCAAACTGTGACAAGATCCCTCCCTCCCTCTGAAACTCTGTAACAAGATCCCTCCATCACTCTGTAAACTGTAACAAGATCCTTCCCTCTCTCTGTAAACTGTAACAAGATCCCTCCCTCCCTCTCCAAACTGTAACAAGATCCCTCCCTCCCTCTGTAACTCTGTAACACGATGTCTCCCTCCCTCTGTAAACTGTAAGAGGATCCCTCCCTCCCTCTGCAAACTGTAACAAGATCCCAACCTCCCTCTCCAAATTGTAACAAGATCCCTCCCTCCCTCTGCAAATTGTAACAAGATGCCTCCATCCGTCTGTAAACTGTAAAAGGATCCCTCCCTCCCTCTGTAACACTGTCACGACATCCCTCCCTTCCTCTGTAAACTGTAACAAGATCCCTCCTCCCTCTGTAACTGTGGAAGAAGATCCCTCCCTCCCTTTGTAAACTGTGACAAGATCCCGCCCTCCCTCTGTAAACTGTAACAAGATCCCGCAACCCTCTGGAAACTGTAGCAAGATCCCTCCCTCCCTCTGTAACTCTGTAACAAGATCCCTCCCACCCTCTGTAAACTGTAACCATATCCCTCTATCCCTCTTTACCTCTGTCACAAGATCCCTCCCTCCCTCTCTAACTGTGTAACAAGATCCCTCCCTCCCTCTGGAAACTGCAACAAGATCCCTCCCTCCCTCGGCAAATTGTAACAAGATCCCTCCCTTCCTCTGTAACTCTGTAACAAGATCCCTCCCTCCCTCAGTAAACTGTAAAAAGATCCCTTCCTCCCTCTGTAAACTGTAACAAGATCCCTCCCTCCCTATGTAACTGTTTAACAAGTTCCCTCCCTCCCTCTGTAAACTGTAACAAGATTACTCCCTCCGTGAACTGTAACAAGATCCCTCCCTCCCTTTGTAACTCTGTAACAAGTTCCCTCCCTCCCTCTGTAAACTGTAACAAGATTCCTCCATACCTCTGTAACTCTGTAACAAGACCAATCCCTCCCTCTGTAAACTGTAACAAGATCCCTCCCTCCCTCTGTAAACTGTAAGAAGATCCCTCCCTCCCTCTGTATCTCTGTAACAAGATCCCTCCCTCCCTCTTTAAACTGTAAAAAGATCCCTCCCTCCCTCTGTAAATCTGTAACAAGATCCCTCCCTCTCTCTGTGACTCTGGAACAAGATCCCTCCCTCCCTCTGTAAACTGTAACAAGATCCCTCCCTCCCTCTGTAAACTGTAACAAGATCCCTCCCTCTCTCTGTGACTCTGGAACAAGATCGCTCCCTCCCTCTGTAAACTGTAACAATATCCCTCCCTCAATCTGTAAACTGTAACAAGATCCCTCCCTCCCTCTGTGAACTGTAACCAGATCCCTCCTTCCCTCTGTAACTCTGTAACAAGATCCCTCCCTCCCTCTGTAAACTGTAACAAGATCCCTCCCTCCCTCTGTAACTCTGTAACAAGATCCCTCCCGCCCTCTGTAAACTGTAACAAGATCCCTTCCACCCTCTGTAAACTGTTACAAGATCCCTCCCTCCCTCTGTAACTGTTTAACAAGTTCCCTCCCTCCCTCTGTAAACTGTAACAAGATCCCTCCATCACTCTGTAAACTGTAACAAGATCCCTCCCTCCCTCTGTAAAGTGTAACAGGATCCCTCCCTCCCTCTGTAAACTGTAACAAGATCGATCCCTCCCTCTTCAAACTGTAACAAGATCCCTCCCTCCCTCTGTACATCTGTAACAAGATCCCTCCCTCCCTCTGTAAACTGTAACAAGATCCCTCCCTCCCTCTGTAACTCTGTAACAAGATCCCTCCCTCCCTCTCTAACTGTATAACAAGATCCCTCCCTCCCGCTGCAAATTGTAACAAGATCCCAACCTCCCTCTCCAAATTGTAACAAGATGCCTCCATCCGTCTGTAAACTGTAAAAGGATCCCTCCCTCTCTCTGTAAACTGTAACATGTTCCCTCCCACCCTCTGTAAACTGGAAGAAGATTCCTCTATCCCTCTGTAACTGTGGAAGAAGATCCCTCCCCCGCTTTGTAAACTGTGACAAGATCCCGCCCTCCCTCTGTAAACTGTAACAAGATCCCTCTCTCCCTCTTTACCTCAGTAACAAGATCCCTCCCTCCCTCTCTAACTGTGTAACAAGATCCCTGCCTCCCCCTGCAAATTGTAACAAGATCCCTACCTCCCTCTGCAAACTGTAACAAGGTCCCAACCTCCCTCTGCAAATTTTAACAAGATCCATCCCCCCCACTGCAAATTGTAACAAGATCCCTCCCTCCCTCTGTAACTCTGTAACAAGATCCCTCCCTCCCTCTGTAAACTGTAACAAGATCCCTTCCTCCCTCTGTAAACTGTAACAAGATCCCTCCCTCCCTCTCTAACTGTGTAACAAGATCCCTCCCACCCTCTGTAAACTGTAACAAGATCACTCTCTCCTTCTCTAACTGTGTAACAAGATCCCTACCTCCCTCTGCAAACTTTAACAAGAACCCAACCTCCCTCTGCAAATTTTAACAAAATCCCTCCCTCTGCAAATTGTAACAAGATCCCTCCCTCACTCTGTAAACTGTAACAAGATCCCTTCCTCCCTCTGTAAACTGTAACAAGATCCCTTCCTCCCTCTGTAAACTGTAACAAGATCCCTCCCTCCCTCTGTAACTGTTTAACAAGTTCCCTTCCTCCCTCTGTAAACTGTAACAAGATCCCTCCATCACTCTGTAAACTGTAACAAGATCCCTCCATCACTCTGTAAACTGTAACAAGATCCCTCCCTCCCTCTGTATTCTGTAACAAGATCCCTTCCTCCCTCTGTAAACTGTAACAAGATCCCTCCCTCCCTCTGTAAAGTGTAACAAGTTCCCTTCCTCCCTCTGTAAACTATAACAAGATCACGCCCTCCCTCTGTAACTGTGGAAGAAGATCCTCCCTCCCTTTGTAAACTGTGAGAAGATCACGCCCTCCCTCTGAAAACTGTAACAAGATCCCTCCCTCCCTTTGTAAACTGTAACAAGTTCCCTCCCTCCCTCTGTAAAGTGTAACAAGATCCCTCCCTCCCTCTGTAAAGTGTAACAAGATCCCTCCCTCCCTCTGTAAACTGTAACAAGTTCCCTCCCTCCCTCTGTAAAGTGTAACAAGATCCCTCCCTCCCTCTGTACATCTGTAACAAGATCCCTCCCTCCCTCTGTAAACTGTAACAAGATCCCTCCCTCCCTCTGTAACTCTGTAACAAGATCCCTCCCTCTCTCTCTAACTGTGTAACAAGATCCCTCCCTCCCGCTGCAAATTGTAACAAGATCCTGACCTCCCTCTGCAAACTGTAACAAGATCCCTCCCTCCCTCTCCAAATTATAACAAGATCCCTCCCTCCCTCTGCAAACTGTAACAAGATCCCTCCCTCCCTCTCCAAATTATAACAAGATCCCTCCCTCCCTCTGCAAATTGTAACAAGATCCCTCCACCCTCTGTAAACTGTAAGAAGATCCCTCCATCACTCTGTAACTCTGTAACAAGATCCCTTCGTCCCTCTGTAAACTGAAACAAGATCCCTCCACCCTCTGTAAACTGTAACAAGATCCCTCTCTCCCTCTTTACCTCTGTAACAAGATCCCTCCCTCCCTCTCTAACTGTGTAACAAGATCCCTGCCTCCCGCTGCAAATTGTAACAAGATCCCTCCCTCCCTCTGTAAACTGTAACAAGATCCCTCCCTCCCTCTGTAAACTGTAACAGTATCTATCCCTCCCTCTGCAAACTGTAACAAGATCCCTCCCTCCCTCTGTATCTATGTAACACGATCCCTCCCTCCCTCTGTAAACTGTAACAAGATCTCTCCCTCCCTCTATAAACTGTAACAACATCCCTCCCTCCCTCTGTAACTCTGTAACAAGATCCCTCCCTCCCTCTGTGAACTGTGACAAGATCCCTCCTTCCCTCTGTAACTCTGTAACAAGATCCCTCCCTCCCTCTGTAAACTGTAACAAGATCCCTTCCACCCTCCGTAAACTGTAACAAGATCCCTCCCTCCCTCTGTAACTGTTTAACAAGTTCCCTCCCTCCCTCTGTAAACTGTAACAAGATCCCTCCATCACTCTGTAAACTGTAACAAGATCCCTCCCTCCCTCTGTAAAGTGTAACAAGATCCCTCCCTCTCTCTGTAAACTGTAACAAGATCGATCCCTCCCTCTTCAAACTGTAACAAGATCCCTCCCTCCCTCTGTACATCTGTAACAAGATCCCTCCCTCCCTATGTAATATGTAACAAGATCCCTCCCTCCCTCTGTAACTCTGTAACAAGATCCCTCCCTCACTCTGTAACTGTGAAACAAGTTCCCTCCCTCCCTCTGTAAACTGTAACAAGATCCCTCCATCACTCTGTAAACTGTAACAAGATCCCTCCCTCCCTCTGTGAAGTGTAACAAGATCCCTCCCTCTCTCTGTAAACTGTAACAAGATCGATCCCTCCCTCTTCAAACTGTAACAAGATCCCTCCCTCCCTCTGTACATCTGTAACAAGATCCCTCCCTCCCGCTGCAAATTGTAACAAGATCCCAACCTCCCTCTGTACATCTGTAACAAGATCCCTCCCTCCCGCTGCAAATTGTAACAAGATCCCAACCTCCCTCTCCAAATTGTAACAAGATGCCTCCATCCGTCTGTAAACTGTAAAAGGATCCCTCCCTCCCTCTGTAACTCTGTAACAAGATCCCTCCCTCCCTCTGTAAACTGCAACAAGATCCCTCCCTCCCTCTGTAACTGTGGAAGATGATCCGTCCCTCCCTTTGTAAACTGTGACAAGATCCCGCCCTCCCTCTGTAAACTGTAACATGATCCCTCCACCCTGTGTAAACTGGAACAAGATCCCTCCCTCCCTCTGTAAACTCTGTAACAAGATCCCTCCCACCCTCTGTAAACTGTAACAAGATCCCTCTCTCCCTCTTTACCTCAGTAACAAGATCCCTCCCTCCCTCTCTAACTGTGTAACAAGATCCCTGCCTCCCCCTGCAAATTGTAACAAGATCCCTACCTCCCTCTGCAAACTGTAACAAGATCCCAACCTCCCTCTGCAAATTTTAACAAGATCCACCCCCCACTCTGCAAATTGTAACAAGATCCTTCCCTCCCTCTGTAACTCTGTAACAAGATCCCTCCCTCCCTCTGTAAACTGTAACAAGATCCCTCCCTCACTCTGTGACTGTTTAACAAGTTCCCTCCCTCCCTCTGTAAACTGTAACAAGATCCCTCCCTCCCTCTGTACCTCTGTAACACGATCCCTCCCTCCCTCTGTAAACTGTAACAAGATCCCTCTCTCCCTCTTTACCTCTGGAACAAGATCCCTCCCTCCCTCTCTAACTGTGTAACAAGATCCCTGCCTCCCGCTGCAAATTGTAACAAGATCCCTACCTCCCTCTGCAAACTGTAACAAGATCCCAACCTCCCTCTGCAAATTGTAACAAGATCCCTCCCTCCCTCTGAAAACTGGAAGAAGATCCTTCCATTCCTCTGTAACTCTGTAACAAGATCCCTCCCTCCCTCTGTAACTGTAACAAGATCACTCCCTCCCTCTGTAACTGTGGAAGAAGATCCCTCCCTCCCTTTGTAAACTGTGACAAGATCCCGCCCTCCCTCTGTAAACTGTAAGAAGATCCTTCCCTCCCTCTGGAACTGTTTAACAAGTTCCCTCCCTGCCTCTGCAAATTGTAACAAGATCCCTACATCTCTCTGCACACTGTAACAAGATTCCTCCCTCCCTCTGTAAACTGTAACATGATCCCTCCCTTCCTCTGTAACTCTGTAACGAGATACTTCTCTCCCTCTGTACCTCTGTAACAAGATCCCTTCCTCACTCTGTAAACTGAAACAAGATCCCTCCACCCTCTGTAAACTGTCACAAGATCCCTCCCTCCCTCTGTAACTCTGCAACAACATCCCTCCATCCCTCTGTAAACTGTAACACGATCCCTCCATCCCTCTGTAAACTGTAACAAGATCCCTCCCTCCCTCTGTATCTCTGTAACAACATCCCTCCCTCCCCCTGGAACTGTTTAACAAGTTCCCTCCCTCCCTCTGAAACTCTGTAACAAGATCCCTCCATCACTCTGTAAACTGTAACAAGATCCCTTCCTCCCTCTGCAAATTGTAACAAGGTCCCTCCCTCCCTCTGTAACTCCATAACAAGATCCCTCCCTTCCTCTGTAAAGCGTAACAAGATCTCTCATTCCCTCTGTAAACGGTAACAAGATCTATCCCTCCCTCTACAAACTGTGACAAGATCCCTCCCTCCCTCTGTACCTCTGTAACAAGATCCCTCCCTCCCTCCCTCTGTAAACTGTAACAAGATCCCTCCCTCCCTCTGTATCTCTGTAACAAGATCCCTCCCTCACTCTGTAAACTGTAACAAGATCCCTCCCTCCCTCTCTAACTGTGTAACAAGATCCCCCCCTCCCGCTGCAAATTGTAACAAGATCCCAACCTCCCTCTGCAAATTGTAACAAGATCCCTCCCTCTCTCTGCAAATTGTAACAAGACGCCTCCATCCGTCTGTAAACTGTAACAAGATCCCTACCCTCTCTAACTGTGTAACAAGATCCCTCCCTCCCGCTGCAAATTGTAACAAGATCCCTACATCCCTCTGCACACTGTAACAAGATTCCTCCCTCCCTCTGTAAACTGTAACATGATCCCTCCCTTCCTCTGTAACTCTGTAACGAGATACTTCTCTCCCTCTGTACCTCTGTAACAAGATCCCTTCCTCACTCTGTAAACTGAAACAAGATCCCTCCACCCTCTGTAAACTGTCACAAGATCCCTCCCTCCCTCTGTAACTCTGCAACAACATCGCTCCATCCCTCTGTAAACTGTAACACGATCCCTCCATCCCTCTGTAAACTGTAACAAGATCCCTCCCTCCCTCTGTATCTCTGTAACAACATCCCTCCCTCCCTCTGGAACTGTTTAACAAGTTCCCTCCCTCCCTCTGAAACTCTGTAACAAGATCCCTCCATCACTCTGTAAACTGTAACAAGATCCCTTCCTCCCTCTGCAAATTGTAACAAGGTCCCTCCCTCCCTCTGTAACTCCGTAACAAGATCCCTCCCTTCCTCTGTAAAGCGTAACAAGATCTCTCATTCCCTCTGTAAACTGTAACAAGATCTATCCCTCCCTCTGCAAACTGTGACAAGATCCCTCCCTCCCTCTGTACCTCTGTAACAAGATCCCCCCCTCCCTCTGTAAACTGTAACAAGATCCCTCCCTCCCTCTGTATCTCTGTAACAAGATCCCTCCCTCCCTCTGTATCTCTGTAACAAGATCATTCCCTCCCTCTCTAACTGTGCAACAAGATCCCTCCCTCCCGCTGCAAATTGTAACAAGATCCCAACCTCCCTCTGCAAATTGTAACAAGATCCCTCCCTCTCTCTGCAAATTGTAACAAGATGCCTCCATCCGTCTGTAAACTGTAACAAGATCCCTACCCTCTCTAACTGTGTAACAAGATCCCTCCCTCCCGCTGCAAATTGTAACAAGATCCCTACCTCCCTCTGCAAACTGTAACAAGATCCCAATGTCCCTCTGCAAATTGTAACAAGATCCCTCCCTCCCTCTGTAAACTGTAACAAGAACCCTCCCTCCCTCTGTAAACTGTAACAAGATCTCTCACTCCCTCTGTAACTCTGTATCAAGATCCCTCCCTCACTCTGTAACTCTACAACACGATCCCTCCCTCCCTCTGTAAACTGTAACAAGATCCCTCCCTCCCTCTGTAACTCTGTAACAAGATCCCTCCCTCACTCTGTAACTCTGGAACAAGATCCAACCCTTCCTCTGTAAACTGTAACAAGATCCCTCACTCCCTCTGTGACTCTGCAACGAGATCGCTCCCTCCTTCTGCAAATTGTTACAAGATCTCTCCCTCCCTCTATAAACTGTAACAACATCCCTCCCTCCCTCTGTAACTCTGTAACAAGATCCCTCCCTCCCTCTGTGAACTGTAACAAGATTCCTCCTTCCCTCGGTAATTCTGTAACAAGATCCCTCCCTCCCTCTGTAAACTGTAACAAGATTCCTCCATCCCTCAGTAACTCTGTAACAAGATCAATCCCTCCCTCTGTAAACTGTAACAAGATCCCTCCCTCCCTCTGTAAACTGTAACAAGATCCCTCCCTCCCTCTGTAACTCTGTAACAAGATCCCTCCCGCCCTCTGTAAACTGTAACAAGATCCCTTCCACCCTCCGTAAACTGTAACAAGATCCCTCCCTCCCTCTGTAACTGTTTAACAAGTTCCCTCCCTCCCTCTGTAAACTGTAACAAGATCCCTCCCTCCCTCTGTAAACTGTAACAAGATCCCTCCCTCCCTCTGTAATCTGTAACAAGATCCCTCAATCTCTCTGTAAACTGTAACAAGATCGATCCCTCCCTCTTCAAACTGTAACAAGATCCCTCCCTCCCTCTGTATATCTGTAACAAGATCCCTCCCTCCCTATGTAAACTGTAACAAGATCCCTCCCTCCCTCTGTAACTCTGTAACAAGATCCCTCCCTCCCTCTGTAACTGTTTAACAAGTTCCCTCCCTCCCTCTGTAAACTGTAACAAGATCCCTTGATCACTCTGTAAACTGTAACAAGATCCCTCCCTCCCTCTGTAAAGTGTAACAAGATCCCTCCCTCTCTCTGTAAACTGGAACAAGATCGATCCCTCCCTCTTCAAACTGTAACAAGATCCCTCCCTCCCTCTGTACATCTGTAACAAGATCCCACCCTCCCGCTGCAAATTGTAACAAGATCCCAACCTCCCTCTCCAAATTGTAACAAGATGCCTCCATCCGTTTGTAAAGTGTAAAAGGATCCCTCCCTCTCTCTGTAAACTGTAACATGTTCCCTCCCACCCTCTGTAAACTGGAAGAAGATTCCACCATCCCTCTGTAACTCTGTAACAAGATCCCTCCCCCCCTCTGTAAACTGCAACAAGATCCCTCCCTCCCTCTGTAACTGTGGAAGATGATCCGTCCCTCCCTTTGTAATCTATGACATGATCCCGCCCTCCCTCTGTAAACTGTAACATGATCCCTCCACCCTGTGTAAACTGGAACAAGATCCCTCTCTCCCTCTGTAAACTCTGTAACAAGATCCCTCCCACCCTCTGTAAACTGTAACAAGATCCCTCTCTCCCTCTTTACCTCAGTAACAAGATCCCTCCCTCCCTCTCTAACTGTGTAACAAGATCCCTGCCTCCCCCTGCAAATTGTAACAAGTTCCCTACCTCCCTCTGCAAACTGTAACAAGATCCCAACCTCCCTCTGCAAATTTTAACAAGATCCACCCCCCACTCTGCAAATTGTAACAAGATCCCTCCCTCCCTCTGTAACTCTGTAACAAGATCCCTCCCTCCCTCTGTAAACTGTAACAAGATCCCTTCCTCCCTCTGTAAACTGTAACAAGATCCCTCCCTCACTCTGTAAACTGTAACAAGATCCCTTCCTCCCTCTCTAACTGTGTAACAAGATCCCTCCCTCCCGCTGCAAATTGTAACAAGATCCCTACCTTCCTCTGCAAACTGTAACAAGATCCCAACCTCCCTCTGCAAATTTTAACAAGATCCACCCCCCACTCTGCAAATTGTAACAAGATCCCTCCCTCCCTCTCTAACTCTGTAACAAGATCCCTCCCTCCCTCTGTAAACTGAAACAAGATCCTTCCCTCACTCTGTGACTGTTTAACAAGTTCCCTCCCTCCCTCTGTAAACTGTAACAAAATCCCTCCATCACTCTGTAAACTGTAACAAGATCCCTCCCTACCTCTGTAAACTGTAACAATATCTATCCCTCCCTCTGCAAACTGTAACAAGATCCCTCCCTCCCTCTGTACCTCTGTAACACGATCCCTCCCTCCCTCTGTAAACTGTAACAAGATCCCTCTCTCCCTCTTTACCTCTGGAACAAGATCCCTCCCTCCCTCTCTAACTGTGTAACAAGATCCCTGCCTCCCGCTGCAAATTGTAACAAGATCCCTACCTCCCTCTGCAAACTGTAACAAGATCCCAACCTCCCTCTGCAAATTGTAACAAGATCCCTCCCTCCCTCTGCAAATTGTAACAAGATGCCTCCATCCGTTTGTAAACTGTAAAAGGATCCCTCCCTCTCTCTGTAAATTGTAACATGTTCCCTCCCACCCTCTGAAAACTGGAAGAAGATCCTTCCATTCCTCTGTAACTCTGTAACAAGATCCCTCCCTCCCTCTGTAACTGTGGAAGAAGATCCCTCCCTCCCTTTGTAAACTGTGACAAGATCCCGCCCTCCCTCTGTAAACTGTAAGAAGATCCCTCCCTCCCTCTGGAACTGTTTAACAAGTTCCCTTCCTGCCTCTGCAAATTGTAACAAGATCCCTACATCCCTCTGCACACTGTAACAAGATTCCTCCCTCCCTCTGTAAACTGGAACATGATCCCTCCCTTCCTCTGTAACTCTGTAACGAGATACTTCTCTCCCTCTGAACCTCTGTAACAAGATCCCTTCCTCACTCTGTAAACTGAAACAAGATCCCTCCACCCTCTGTACACTGTCACAAGATCCCTCCCTCCCTCTGTAACTCTGCAACAACATCCCTCCCTCCCTGTGTAAACTGTAACATGATCCATCCATCCCTCTGTAAACTGTAACAAGATCCCTCCCTCCCTCTGTATCTCTGTAACAAGATCCCTCCCTCCCTCTGGATCTGTTTAACAAGTTCCCTCCCTCCCTCTGAAACTCTGTAACAAGATCCCTCCATCACTCTGAACACTTTAACAAGATCCCTTCCTCCCTCTGCAAATTGTAACAAGGTCCCTCCCTCCCTCTGTAACTCCGTAACAAGATCCCTCCCTTCCTCTGTAAAGCGTAACAAGATCTCTCATTCCCTCTGTAAACTGTAACAAGATCTATCCCTCCCTCTGCAAACTGTGACAAGATCCCTCCCTCCCTCTGTACCTCTGTAACAAGATCCCTCCCTCCCTCTGTAAACTGTAACAAGATCCCTCCCTCCCTCTGTATCTCTGTAGCAAGATCACTCCCTCACTCTGTAAACTGTAACAAGATCCCTCCCTTCCTCTCTAACTGTGCAACAAGATCCCTCCCTCCCGCTGCAAATTGTAACAAGATCCCAACCTCCCTCTGCAAATTGTAACAAGATCCCTCCCTCTCTCTGCAAATTGTAACAAGATGCCTCCATCCGTCTGTAAACTGTAACAAGATCCCTACCCTCTCTAATTGTGTAACAAGATCCCTCCCACCTGCTGCAAATTGTAACAAGATCCCTACCTCCCTCTGCAAACTGTAACAAGATCCCAATGTCCCTCTGCAAATTGTAACAAGATCCCTCCCTCACTCTGCAAATTGTAACAAGAACCCTCCCTCCCTCTGTAAACTGTAACAAGAACCCTCCCTCCCTCTGTAAACTGTAACAAGATCTCTCACTCCCTCTGTAACTCTTTAACAAGATCCCTCCCTCACTCTGTAACTCTATAACACGATCCCTCCCTCCCTCTGTAAACTGTAACAAGATCCCTCCCTCCCTCTGTAACTCTGTAACAAGATCCCTCCCTCACTCTGTAACTCTATAACACGATCCCTCCCTCCCTCTGTAAACTGTAACAAGTTCCCTCCCTCCCTCTGTAACTCTGTAACAAGATCCCTCCCTCCCTCTGTAAACTGTAAGAGGATCCCTCCCTCCCTCTGTAAACTGTAACAAGATCCCTCCATCCCTCTGTAAACTCTAACAAGATCCCTCCGTCCCTCTGCAAATTGTAACAAGATCCCTCCCTCCCTCTGTAACTGTGTAACACGATCCCTCCCTCCCTCCATCTGCAAATTGTAACAAGATTCCTACATCCCTCTGCACACTGTAACAAGATTCCTCCCTCCCTCTGTAACTCTGTAACATGATCCTTCCCTCTGTAATTCTGGAACATGATCCCTCCCTCCCTCTGTAACTCTGCAACAACATCCCTCCATCCCTCTGTAAACTGTAACACGATCCCTCCATCCCTCTGTAAACTGTAACAAGATCCCTCTCTCCCTCTGTATCTCTGTAACAAGATCCCTCCCTCCCTCTGTAGACTGTAACAAGTTCCCTCCCTCACTCTGTATCTCTGTAACAAGATCCCTCCCTCCCTCTGTAAACTGTAACAAGATCCCTCCCTCCCTCTGTATCTCTGTTACAACATCCCTCCCTCCCTCTGTAAACTGTAACAAGATCCCTCCATCCCTCTGCAAAATGTAACAAGGTCCCTCCCTCCCTCTGTAAACTGTAACAAGATCCCTACCTCCCTCTGCAAACTGTAACAAGATCCCTCCCTGCCTCTGCAAATTGTAACAAGATTCCTCCATCCCTCTGTAAACTGTTACAAGATCCCTCCCTCCGTCTGTACCTCTGTAACAAGATCCCTCCCTTACTCTGTAACTCTGTAAGAAGATCCCTCACTCCCTTTGTAAACTGTAACAAGATCCCGCCCTCCCTCTGTAAACTGTAACAAGATCCCTCTCTCCCTCTTTACCTCTGTAACAAGATCCCTCCCTCCCTCTCTAACTGTGTAACAAGATCCCTACCTCCCGCTGCAAATTGTAACAAGATCCCTACCTCCCTCTGCAAACTGTAACAAGATCCCAACCTCCCTCTGCAAATTATAACAAGATCCCTCCCTCCCTCTGCAAATTGTAACAAGATCCCTCCCTCCCTCTGTAAACTGTAACAAGATCCCTCCCTCCCTCTGTAACTCTGTAACAAGATCCCTCCTTTTGCAAACTGTAAAAAGTTCCCTCCCTCCCTCTGTAACTCTGTAACAAGATCCCTCCCTCCCTCTGTAAACTCTAAGAGGATCCCTCCCTCCCTCTGCAAATTGTAACAAGATGCCTCCATCCGTCTGTAAACTGTAAAAAGATCCCTCCCTCTCTCTGTAAACTGTAACATGTTCCCTCCCACCCTCTGAAAACTGGAAGAAGATCCTTCCATTCCTCTGTAACTCTGTAACAAGATTCCTCCCTCCCTCTGTAAACTGTAACATGATCCCTCCCTTCCTCTGTAACTCTGTAACGAGATACTTCTCTCCCTCTGTACCTCTGTAACAAGATCCCTTCCTCACTCTGTAAACTGAAACAAGATCCCTCCACACTCTGTAAACTGTCACAAGATCCCTCCCTCCCTCTGTAACTCTGCAACAACATCCCTCCCTCCCTCTGTAAACTGTAACACGATCCCTCCATCCCTCTGAAAACTGTAACAAGATCCCTCCCTCCCTCTGTATCTCTGTAACAAGATCCCTCCCTCCCTCTGGAACTGTTTAACAAGTTCCCTCCCTCCCTCTGAAACTCTGTAACAACATCCCTCCATCACTCTGTAAACTGTAACAAGATCTATCCCTCCCTCTGCAAACTGTGACAAGGTCCCTCCCTCCCTCTGTACCTCTGTAACAAGATCCCTCCCTCCCTCTGTAAACTGTAACAAGATCCCTCCCTCCCTCTGTATCTCTGTAACAAGATCCCTCCCTCACTCTGTAAACTGTAACAAGATCCCTCCCTCCCTCTCTAACTGTGTAACAAGATCCCTCCCTCCCTCTGCAAATTGTAACAGGATCCCTCCCTCTCTCTGCAAATTGTAACAAGATGCCTCCATCCGTCTGTAAACTGTAACAAGATCCCTACCCTCTCTAACTGTGTAACAAGATCCCTCCCTCCCGCTGCAAATTGTAACAAGATCCCTACCTCCCTCTGCAAACTGTAACAAGATCCCAATGTCCCTCTGCAAATTGTAACAAGATCCCTCCCTCCCTCTGCAAATTGTAACAAGATCCCTCCCTACCTCTGTAAACTGTAACAAGAACCCTCCCTCCCTCTGTAAACTGTAACAAGATCTCTCACTCCCTCTGTAACTCTGTAACAAGATCCCTCCCTCACTCTGTAACTCTATAACACGATCCCTCCCTCCCTCTGTAAACTGTAACAAGATCCCTCTCTCCCTCTGTAACTCTGTAACAAGATCCCTCCCTCCCTCTGTAAACTGTAAGAGGATCCCTCCCTCCCTCTGTAACTCTGTAACAAGATCCCTCCCTCACTCTGTAACTCTATAACACGATCCCTCCCTCCCTCTGTAAACTGTAACAAGATCCCTCCCTCCCTCTGTAACTCTGTAACAAGATCCCTCCCTCACTCTGTAACTCTATAAACCGATCCCTCCCTCCCTCTGTAAACTGTAACAAGATCCCTCCATCCCTCTGTAAACTCTAACAAGATCCCTCCGTCCCTCTGCAAATTGTAACAAGATCCCTCCCTCCCTCTGTAACTGTGTAACACGATCCCTCCCTCCCTCCCTCTGCAAATTGTAACAAGATTCCTACATCCCTCTGCACACTGTAACAAGATTCCTCCCTCCCTCTGTAACTCTGTAACATGATCCTTCCCTCTGTAATTCTGGAACATGATCCCTCCCTCCCTCTGTAACTCTGCAACAACATCCCTCCATCCCTCTGTAAACTGTAACACGATCCCTCCATCCCTCTGTAAACTGTAACAAGATCCCTCTCTCCCTCTGTATCTCTGTAACAAGATCCCTCCCTCCCTCTGTAAACTGTAACACGATCCCTCCCTCCCTCTGTAGACTGTAACAAGTTCCCTCCCTCACTCTGTATCTCTGTAACAAGATCCCTCCCTCCCTCTGTAAACTGTAACAAGATCCCTCCCTCCCTCTGTAAACTGTTACAAGATCCCTCCCTCCGTCTGTACCTCTGTAACAAGATCCCTCCCTTACTCTGTAACTCTGCAAGAAGATCCCTCACTCCCTTTGTAAACTGTAACAAGATCCCGCCCTCCCTCTGTAAACTGTAACAAGATCCCTCTCTCCCTCTTTACCTCTGTAACAAGATCCCTCCCTCCCTCTCTAACTGTGTAACAAGATCCCTACCTCCCGCTGCAAATTGTAACAAGATCCCTACCTCCCTCTGCAAACTGTAACAAGATCCCAACCTCCCTCTGCAAATTATAACAAGATCCCTCCCTCCCTCTGCAAATTGTAACAAGATCCCTCCCTCCCTCTGTAAACTGTAACAAGATCCCTCCCTCCCTCTGTAAACTGTAACAAGATCCCTCCCTCCCTCTGTAACTCTGTAACAAGATCCCTCCTTTTGCAAACTGTAAAAAGTTCCCTCCCTCCCTCTGTAACTCTGTAACAAGATCCCTCCCTCCCTCTGTAAACTCTAAGAGGATCCCTCCCTCCCTCTGCAAATTGTAACAAGATGCCTCCATCCGTCTGTAAACTGTAAAAAGATCCCTCCCTCTCTCTGTAAACTGTAACATGTTCCCTCCCACCCTCTGAAAACTGGAAGAAGATCCTTCCATTCCTATGTAACTCTGTAACAAGATCCCTCCCTCCCTCTGTAACTGTAACAAGATCACTCCCTCCCTCTGTAACTGTGGAAGAAGATCCCTCCCTCCCTTTGTAAACTGTGACAAGATCCCTCCCTCCCTCTGTAAACTGTAAGAAGATCCCTCCCTCCCTCTGGAACTGTTTAACAAGTTCCCTCCCTGCCTCTGCAAATTGTAACAAGATTCCTCCCTCCCTCTGTAAACTGTAACATGATCCCTCCCTTCCTCTGTAACTCTGTAACGAGATACTTCTCTCCCTCTGTACCTCTGTAACAAGATCCCTTCCTCACTCTGTAAACTGAAACAAGATCCCTCCACACTCTGTAAACTGTCACAAGATCCCTCCCTCCCTCTGTAACTCTGCAACAACATCCCTCCCTCCCTCTGAAAACTGTAACACGATCCCTCCATCCCTCTGAAAACTGTAACAAGATCCCTCCCTCCCTCTGTATCTCTGTAACAAGATCCCTCCCTCCCTCTGGAACTGTTTAACAAGTTCCCTCCCTCCCTCTGAAACTCTGTAACAATATCCCTCCATCACTCTGTAAACTGTAACAAGATCTATCCCTCCCTCTGCAAACTGTGACAAGGTCCCTCCCTCCCTCTGTACCTCTGTAACAAGATCCCTCCCTCCCTCTGTAAACTGTAACAAGATCCCTCCCTCCCTCTGTATCTCTGTAACAAGATCCCTCCCTCACTCTGTAAACTGTAACAAGATCCCTCCCTCCCTCTCTAACTGTGTAACAAGATCCCTCCCTCCCGCTGCAAATTGTAACAACATCCCAACCTCCCTCTGCAAATTGTAACAAGATCCCTCCCTCTCTCTGCAAATTGTAACAAGATGCCTCCATCCGTCTGTAAACTGTAACAAGATCCCTACCCTCTCTAACTGTGTAACAAGATCCCTCCCTCCCGCTGCAAATTGTAACAAGATCCCTACCTCCCTCTGCAAACTGTAACAAGATCCCAATGTCCCTCTGCAAATTGTAACAAGATCCCAACCTCCCTCTGCAAATTGTAACAAGATCCCTCCCTCCCTCTGTAAACTGTAACAAGAACCCTCCCTCCCTCTGTAAACTGTAACAAGATCTCTCACTCCCTCTGTAACTCTGTAACAAGATCCCTCCCTCACTCTGTAACTCTATAACACGATCCCTCCCTCCCTCTGTAAACTGTAACAAGATCCCTCTCTCCCTCTGTAACTCTGTAACAAGATCCCTCCCTCCCTCTGTAAACTGTAAGAGGATCCCTCCCTCCCTCTGTAACTCTGTAACAAGATCCCTCCCTCACTCTGTAACTCTATAACACGATCCCTCCCTCCCTCTGTAAACTGTAACAAGATCCCTCCCTCCCTCATAACTCTGTAACAAGATCCCTCCCTCCCTCTGTAAATCTATAACACGATCCCTCCCTCCCTCTGTAAACTGTAACAAGTTCCCTCCCTCCCTCTGTAACTCTGTAACAAGATCCCTCCCTCCCTCTGTAAACTGTTAGAGGATCCCTCCCTCCCTCTGTAAACTGTAACAAGATCCCTCCATCCCTCTGTAAACTCTAACAAGATCCCTCCGTCCCTCTGCAAATTGTAACAAGATCCCTCCCTCCCTCTGTAACTGTGTAACACGATCCCTCCCTCCCTCCCTCTGCAAATTGTAACAAGATTCCTACATCCCTCTGCACACTGTAACAAGATTCCTCCCTCCCTCTGTAACTCTGTAACATGATCCTTCCCTCTGTAATTCGGGAACATGATCCCTCCCTCCCTCTGTAACTCTGCAACAACATCCCTCCATCCCTCTGTAAACTGTAACACGATCCCTCCATCCCTCTGAAAACTGTAACAAGATCCCTCTCTCCCTCTGTATCTCTGTAACAAGATCCCTCCCTCCCTCTGTAAACTGTAACAAGATCCCTCTCTCCCTCTGTATCTCTGTAACAAGATCCCTCCATCCCTCTGTAAACTGTAACACGATCCCTCCATCCCTCTGTAAACTGTAACAAGATCCCTCTCTCCCTCTGTATCTCTGTAACAAGATCCCTCCCTCCCTCTGTAAACTGTAACAAGATCCCTCCCTCCCTCTGTAAACTGTAACACGATCCCTCCCTCCCTCTGTAGAATGTAACAAGTTCCCTCCCTCACTCTGTATCTCTGTAACAAGATCCCTCCCTCCCTCTGTAAACTGTAACAAGATCCCTCCCTCCCTCTGTATCTCTGTTACAACATCCCTCCCTCCCTCTGTAAACTGTAACAAGATCCCTCCATCCCTCTGCAAAATGTAACAAGGTCCCTCCCTCCCTCTGTAAACTGTAACAAGATCCATACCTCCCTCTGCAAACTGTAACAAGATCCCTCCCTCCCTCTGTATCTCTGTAACAAGATCCCTCCCTCACTCTGTAAACTGTAACAAGATCCCTCCCTCCCTCTCTAACTGTGTAACACGATCCCTCCCTCCCGCTGCAAATTGTAACAAGATCCCAACCTCCCTCTGCAAATTGTAACAAGATCCCTCCCTCTCTCTGCAAATTGTAACAAGATGCCTCCATCCGTCTGTAAACTGTAACAAGATCCCTACCCTCTCTAACTGTGTAACAAGATCCCTCCCTCCCGCTGCAAATTGTAACAAGATCCCTACCTCCCTCTGCAAACTGTAACAAGATCCCAATGTCCCTCTGCAAATTGTAACAAGATCCCTCCCTCCCTCTGCAAATTGTAACAAGATCCCTCCCTCCCTCTGTAAACTGTAATAAGAACCCTCCCTCCCTCTGTAAACTGTAACAAGATCTCTCACTACCTCTGTAACTCTGTAACAAGATCCCTCCCTCACTCTGTAAACTGTAAGAGGATCCCTCCCTCCCTCTGTAACTCTGTAACAAGATCCCTCCCTCACTCTGTAACTCTATAACACGATCCCTCCCTCCCTCTGTAAACTGTAACAAGATCCCTCCCTCCCTCTGTAACTCTGTAACAAGATCCCTCCCTCACTCTGTAACTCTATAACACGATCCCTCCCTCCCTCTGTAAACTGTAACAAGTTCCCTCCCTCCCTCTGTAACTCTGTAACAAGATCCCTCCCTCCCTCTGTAAACTGTTAGAGGATCCCTCCCTCCCTCTGTAAACTGTAACAAGATCCCTCCATCCCTCTGTAAACTCTAACAAGATCCCTCCGTCCCTCTGCAAATTGTAACAAGATCCCTCCCTCCCTCTGTAACTGTGTAACACGATCCCTCCCTCCCTCCCTCTGCAAATTGTAACAAGATTCCTACATCCCTCTGCACACTGTAACAAGATTCCTCCCTCCCTCTGTAACTCTGTAACATGATCCTTCCCTCTGTAATTCGGGAACATGATCCCTCCCTCCCTCTGTAACTCTGCAACAACATCCCTCCATCCCTCTGTAAACTGTAACACGATCCCTCCATCCCTCTGTAAACTGTAACAAGATCCCTCTCTCCCTCTGTATCTCTGTAACAAGATCCCTCCCTCCCTCTGTAAACTGTAACACGATCCCTCCCTCCCTCTGTAGACTGTAACAAGTTCCCTCCCTCACTCTGTATCTCTGTAACAAGATCCCTCCCTCCCTCTGTAAACTGTAACAAGATCCCTCCCTCCCTCTGTATCTCTGTTACAACATCCCTCCCTCCCTCTGTAAACTGTAACAAGATCCCTCCATCCCTCTGCAAAATGTAACAAGGTCCCTCCCTCCCTCTGTAAACTGTAACAAGATCCCTACCTCCCTCTGCAAACTGTAACAAGATCCCTCCCTGCCTCTGCAAATTGTAACAAGATTCCTCCATCCCTCTGTAAACTGTTACAAGATCCCTCCCTCCGTCTGTACCTCTGTAACAAGATCCCTCCCTTACTCTGTAACTCTGTAAGAAGATCCCTCACTCCCTTTGTAAACTGTAACAAGATCCCGCCCTCCCTCTGTAAACTGTAACAAGATCCCTCTCTCCCTCTTTACCTCTGTAACAAGATCCCTCCCTCCCTCTCTAACTGTGTAACAAGATCCCTACCTCCCGCTGCAAATTGTAACAAGATCCCTACCTCCCTCTGCAAACTGTAACAAGATCCCAACCTCCCTCTGCAAATTATAACAAGATCCCTCCCTCCCTCTGCAAATTGTAACAAGATCCCTCCCTCCCTCTGTAAACTGTAACAAGATCCCTCCCTCCCTCTGTAAACTGTAACAAGATCCCTCCCTCCCTCTGTAACTCTGTAACAAGATCCCTCCTTTTGCAAACTGCAAAAAGTTCCCTCCCTCCCTCTGTAACTCTGTAACAAGATCCCTCCCTCCCTCTGTAAACTCTAAGAGGATCCCTCCCTCCCTCTGCAAATTGTAACAAGATGCCTCCATCCGTCTGTAAACTGTAAAAAGATCCCTCCCTCTCACTGTAAACTGTAACATGTTCCCTCCCACCCTCTGAAAACTGGAAGAAGATCCTTCCATTCCTCTGTAACTCTGTAACAAGATCCCTCCCTCCCTCTGTAACTGTAACAAGATCACTCCCTCCCTCTGTAACTGTGGAAGAAGATCCCTCCCTCCCTTTGTAAACTGTGACAAGATCCCGCCCTCCCTCTGTAAACTGTAAGAAGATCCCTCCCTCCCTCTGGAACTGTTTAACAAGTTCCCTCCCTGCCTCTGCAAATTGTAACAAGATCCCTACATCCCTCTGCACACTGTAACAAGATTCCTCCCTCCCTCTGTAAACTGTAACATGATCCCTCCCTTCCTCTGTAACTCTGTAACGAGATACTTCTCTCCCTCTGTAACAAGATCCCTTCCTCACTCTGTAAACTGTAACAAGATCCCTCCCTCCCTCTGTAACTCTGCAACAACATCCCTCCCTAACTCTGTAAACTGTAACACGATCCCTCCCTCCCTCTGTATCTCTGTAACACGATCCCTCCCTCCCTCTGTAAACTGTCACAAGATCCCTCCATCCCTCTGCAAAATGTGACAAGATCCCTCCCTCCCTCTGCAAATTGTAACAAGATCCCTCCCTACCTCTGTAACTCTGTAACAAGATCCCTCCTTTTGCAAACTGTAAAAAGTTCCCTCCCTCCCTCTGTACCTCTGTAACAAGATCCCTCCCTCCCTCTGTCAACTGTAACATGATCCCTCCCTCCCTACGTAACTCTGTAATGAGATACTTCTCTCCCTCTGTACCTCTGTAACAAGATCCCTCCCTCACTCTGTAAACTGAAACAAGATCCCTCCACCCTCTATAAACTGTCACAAGATCCCTCCCTCCCTCTGTAACTATGCAACAACATCCCTCCCTCCCTCTGTAAACTGTAACACAATCCCTCCATCCCTCTGTAAACTGTAACAAGATCCCTCCCTCCCTCTGTATCTCTGTAACAAGATCCCTCCCTCCCTCTGTAAACTGTAACAAGATCCCTCCATCCCTCTGCAAAATGTAACAAGGTCCCTCCCTCCCTCTATAACTCTGTAACAAGATTCCTCCCTCCCTCTGCAAAATGTAACAAGGTCCCTCCCTCCCTCTATAACTCTGTAACAAGATTCCTCCCTCCCTCTGCAAAATGTAACAAGGTCCCTCCCTCCCTCTGTAAACTGTAACAAGATCCCTCCATCCCTCTGCCAAATGTAACAAGATCCCTCCCTCCCTCTGTAACTCTGCAACAACATCCCTCCCTCCCTCTGTAAACTGTAACACGATCCCTCCATTCCTCTGTAAACTGTAACAAGATCCCTCCCTCCCTCTGTATCTCTGTAACACGATCCCTCCCTCCCTCTGTAAACTGTCACAAGATCCCTCCATCCCTCGGCAAAATGTGACAAGATCCCTCCCTCCCTCTGCAAATTGTAACAAGATCCCTCCCTCCCTCTGTAACTCTGTAACAAGATCCCTCCTTTTGCAAACTGTAAAAAGTTCCCTCCCTCCCTCTGTAACTCTGGAACAAGATCCCTCCCTCCCTCTGTCAACTGTAACATGATCCCTCCCTCCCTACGTAACTCTGTAATGAGATACTTCTCTCCCTCTGTACCTCTGTAACAAGATCCCTCCCTCACTCTGTAAACTGAAACAAGATCCCTCCACCCTCTGTAAACTGTCACAAGATCCCTCCCTCCCTCTGTAACTATGCAACAACATCCCTCCCTCCCTCTGTAAACTGTAACACAATCCCTCCATCCCTCTGTAAACTGTAACAAGATCCCTCCCTCCCTCTGTATCTCTGTAACAAGATCCCTCCCTCCCTCTGTAAACTGTAACAAGATCCCTCCATCCCTCTGCAAAATGTAACAAGGTCCCTCCCTCCCTCTATAACTCTGTAACAAGATTCCTCCCTCCCTCTGCAAAATGTAACAAGGTCCCTCCCTCCCTCTATAACTCTGTAACAAGATTCCTCCCTCCCTCTGCAAAATGTAACAAGATCCCTCCCTCCCTCTGTAAACTGTAACAAGATTCCTCCCTCCCTCTGTAACTCTGCAACAACATCCCTCCCTCCCTCTGTAAACTGTAACACAATCCCTCCATCCCTCTGTAAATCTGCACCAACATCCCTCCCTCCCTCTGTAAACTGTAACACGAGCCCTCCTCCCTCCCTCTGTAAACTGTAACACGAGCCCTCCATCCCTCTGTAAACTGTAAAAAGATCCCTCCCTCCCTCTGTATCTCTGTAACAAGATCCCTCCCTCCCTCTGTAAACTGTAACATGATCCCTCCATTCCTCTGTAAACTGTAAAAAGATCCCTCCCTCCCTCTGTATCTCTGTAACAAGATCCCTCCCTCCCTCTGTAAACTGTAACATTTTCCCGCCCTCCCTCTGCAAACTGTAACAAGGTCCCTCCCTCTATCTGTAACTCTGTAACAAGAAACTTCTCTCCCTCTATAAATTGTAACAAGATCCCTCCCTCCCACTGTAAACTGTAACAAGATCCCTTCCTCCCTCTGCAAATTGTAACAAGATCCCTCCCTCCCTCTGTATCTCTGTTACAACATCCCTCCCTCCCTCTGTAAACTGTAACAAGATCCCTCCATCCCTCTGCAAAATGTAACAAGGTCCCTCCCTCCCTCTGTAAACTGTAACAAGATCCCTACCTCCCTCTGCAAACTGTAACAAGATCCCTCCCTCCCTCTGTATCTCTGTAACAAGATCCCTCCCTCACTCTGTAAACTGTAACAAGATCCCTCCCTCCCTCTCTAACTGTGTAACACGATCGCTCCCTCCCGCTGCAAATTGTAACAAGATCCCAACCTCCCTCTGCAAATTGTAACAAGATCCCTCCCTCTCTCTGCAAATTGTAACAAGATGCCTCCATCCGTCTGTAAACTGTAACAAGATCCCTACCCTCTCTAACTGTGTAACAAGATCCCTCCCTCCCGCTGCAAATTGTAACAAGATCCCTACCTCCCTCTGCAAACTGTAACAAGATCCCAATGTCCCTCTGCAAATTGTAACAAGATCCCTCCCTCCCTCTGCAAATTGTAACAAGATCCCTCCCTCCCTCTGTAAACTGTAATAAGAACCCTCCCTCCCTCTGTAAACTGTAACAAGATCTCTCACTACCTCTGTAACTCTGTAACAAGATCCCTCCCTCACTCTGTAACTCTATAACACGATCCCTCCCTCCCTCTGTAAACTGTAACAAGATCCCTCTCTCCCTCTGTAACTCTGTAACAAGATCCCTCCCTCCCTCTGTAAACTGTAAGAGGATCCCTCCCTCCCTCTGTAACTCTGTAACAAGATCCCTCCCTCACTCTGTAACTCTATAACACGATCCCTCCCTCCCTCTGTAAACTGTAACAAGATCCCTCCCTCCCTCTGTAACTCTGTAACAAGATCCCTCCCTCACTCTGTAACTCTATAACACGATCCCTCCCTCCCTCTGTAAACTGTAACAAGTTCCCTCCCTCCCTCTGTAACTCTGTAACAAGATCCCTCCCTCCCTCTGTAAACTGTTAGAGGATCCCTCCCTCCCTCTGTAAACTGTAACAAGATCCCTCCATCCCTCTGTAAACTCTAACAAGATCCCTCCGTCCCTCTGCAAATTGTAACAAGATCCCTCCCTCCCTCTGTAACTGTGTAACACGATCCCTCCCTCCCTCCCTCTGCAAATTGTAACAAGATTCCTACATCCCTCTGCACACTGTAACAAGATTCCTCCCTCCCTCTGTAACTCTGTAACATGATCCTTCCCTCTGTAATTCTGGAACATGATCCCTCCCTCCCTCTGTAACTCTGCAACAACATCCCTCCATCCCTCTGTAAACTGTAACACGATCCCTCCATCCCTCTGTAAACTGTAACAAGATCCCTCTCTCCCTCTGTATCTCTGTAACAAGATCCCTCCCTCCCTCTGTAAACTGTAACACGATCCCTCCCTCCCTCTGTAGACTGTAACAAGTTCCCTCCCTCACTCTGTATCTCTGTAACAAGATCCCTCCCTCCCTCTGTAAACTGTAACAAGATCCCTCCCTCCCTCTGTATCTCTGTTACAACATCCCTCCCTCCCTCTGTAAACTGTAACAAGATCCCTCCATCCCTCTGCAAAATGTAACAAGGTCCCTCCCTCCCTCTGTAAACTGTAACAAGATCCCTACCTCCCTCTGCAAACTGTAACAAGATCCCTCCCTGCCTCTGCAAATTGTAACAAGATTCCTCCATCCCTCTGTAAACTGTTACAAGATCCCTCCCTCCGTCTGTACCTCTGTAACAAGATCCCTCCCTTACTCTGTAACTCTGTAAGAAGATCCCTCACTCCCTTTGTAAACTGTAACAAGATCCCGCCCTCCCTCTGTAAACTGTAACAAGATCCCTCTCTCCCTCTTTACCTCTGTAACAAGATCCCTCCCTCCCTCTCTAACTGTGTAACAAGATCCCTACCTCCCGCTGCAAATTGTAACAAGATCCCTACCTCCCTCTGCAAACTGTAACAAGATCCCAACCTCCCTCTGCAAATTATAACAAGATCCCTCCCTCCCTCTGCAAATTGTAACAAGATCCCTCCCTCCCTCTGTAAACTGTAACAAGATCCCTCCCTCCCTCTGTAAACTGTAACAAGATCCCTCCCTCCCTCTGTAACTCTGTAACAAGATCCCTCCTTTTGCAAACTGCAAAAAGTTCCCTCCCTCCCTCTGTAACTCTGTAACAAGATCCCTCCCTCCCTCTGTAAACTCTAAGAGGATCCCTCCCTCCCTCTGCAAATTGTAACAAGATGCCTCCATCCGTCTGTAAACTGTAAAAAGATCCCTCCCTCTCACTGTAAACTGTAACATGTTCCCTCCCACCCTCTGAAAACTGGAAGAAGATCCTTCCATTCCTCTGTAACTCTGTAACAAGATCCCTCCCTCCCTCTGTAACTGTAACAAGATCACTCCCTCCCTCTGTAACTGTGGAAGAAGATCCCTCCCTCCCTTTGTAAACTGTGACAAGATCCCGCCCTCCCTCTGTAAACTGTAAGAAGATCCCTCCCTCCCTCTGGAACTGTTTAACAAGTTCCCTCCCTGCCTCTGCAAATTGTAACAAGATCCCTACATCCCTCTGCACACTGTAACAAGATTCCTCCCTCCCTCTGTAAACTGTAACATGATCCCTCCCTTCCTCTGTAACTCTGTAACGAGATACTTCTCTCCCTCTGTAACAAGATCCCTTCCTCACTCTGTAAACTGTAACAAGATCCCTCCCTCCCTCTGTAACTCTGCAACAACATCCCTCCCTAACTCTGTAAACTGTAACACGATCCCTCCCTCCCTCTGTATCTCTGTAACACGATCCCTCCCTCCCTCTGTAAACTGTCACAAGATCCCTCCATCCCTCTGCAAAATGTGACAAGATCCCTCCCTCCCTCTGCAAATTGTAACAAGATCCCTCCCTACCTCTGTAACTCTGTAACAAGATCCCTCCTTTTGCAAACTGTAAAAAGTTCCCTCCCTCCCTCTGTACCTCTGTAACAAGATCCCTCCCTCCCTCTGTCAACTGTAACATGATCCCTCCCTCCCTACGTAACTCTGTAATGAGATACTTCTCTCCCTCTGTACCTCTGTAACAAGATCCCTCCCTCACTCTGTAAACTGAAACAAGATCCCTCCACCCTCTGTAAACTGTCACAAGATCCCTCCCTCCCTCTGTAACTATGCAACAACATCCCTCCCTCCCTCTGTAAACTGTAACACAATCCCTCCATCCCTCTGTAAACTGTAACAAGATCCCTCCCTCCCTCTGTATCTCTGTAACAAGATCCCTCCCTCCCTCTGTAAACTGTAACAAGATCCCTCCATCCCTCTGCAAAATGTAACAAGGTCCCTCCCTCCCTCTATAACTCTGTAACAAGATTCCTCCCTCCCTCTGCAAAATGTAACAAGGTCCCTCCCTCCCTCTATAACTCTGTAACAAGATTCCTCCCTCCCTCTGCAAAATGTAACAAGGTCCCTCCCTCCCTCTGTAAACTGTAACAAGATCCCTCCATCCCTCTGCCAAATGTAACAAGATCCCTCCCTCCCTCTGTAACTCTGCAACAACATCCCTCCCTCCCTCTGTAAACTGTAACACGATCCCTCCATTCCTCTGTAAACTGTAACAAGATCCCTCCCTCCCTCTGTATCTCTGTAACACGATCCCTCCCTCCCTCTGTAAACTGTCACAAGATCCCTCCATCCCTCTGCAAAATGTGACAAGATCCCTCCCTCCCTCTGCAAATTGTAACAAGATCCCTCCCTCCCTCTGTAACTCTGTAACAAGATCCCTCCTTTTGCAAACTGTAAAAAGTTCCCTCCCTCCCTCTGTAACTCTGGAACAAGATCCCTCCCTCCCTCTGTCAACTGTAACATGATCCCTCCCTCCCTACGTAACTCTGTAATGAGATACTTCTCTCCCTCTGTACCTCTGTAACAAGATCCCTCCCTCACTCTGTAAACTGAAACAAGATCCCTCCACCCTCTGTAAACTGTCACAAGATCCCTCCCTCCCTCTGTAACTATGCAACAACATCCCTCCCTCCCTCTGTAAACTGTAACACAATCCCTCCATCCCTCTGTAAACTGTAACAAGATCCCTCCCTCCCTCTGTATCTCTGTAACAAGATCCCTCCCTCCCTCTGTAAACTGTAACAAGATCCCTCCATCCCTCTGCAAAATGTAACAAGGTCCCTCCCTCCCTCTATAACTCTGTAACAAGATTCCTCCCTCCCTCTGCAAAATGTAACAAGGTCCCTCCCTCCCTCTATAACTCTGTAACAAGATTCCTCCCTCCCTCTGCAAAATGTAACAAGGTCCCTCCCTCCCTCTGTAAACTGTAACAAGATTCCTCCCTCCCTCTGTAACTCTGCAACAACATCCCTCCCTCCCTCTGTAAACTGTAACACAATCCCTCCATCCCTCTGTAAATCTGCACCAACATCCCTCCCTCCCTCTGTAAACTGTAACACGAGCCCTCCTCCCTCCCTCTGTAAACTGTAACACGAGCCCTCCATCCCTCTGTAAACTGTAAAAAGATCCCTCCCTCCCTCTGTATCTCTGTAACAAGATCCCTCCCTCCCTCTGTAAACTGTAACATGATCCCTCCATTCCTCTGTAAACTGTAAAAAGATCCCTCCCTCCCTCTGTATCTCTGTAACAAGATCCCTCCCTCCCTCTGTAAACTGTAACAAGATCCCTTCCTCCCTCTGCAAACTGTAACAAGGTCCCTCCCTCTATCTGTAACTCTGTAACAAGAAACTTCTCTCCCTCTATAAATTGTAACAAGATCCCTCCCTCCCACTGTAAACTGTAACAAGATCCCTTCCTCCCTCTGCAAATTGTAACAAGATCCCTCCCTCCCTCTGTAACTCCGTAACAAGATCCCTCCCTTCCTCTGTAAAGCGTAACAAGATCCCTCACTCCCTCTGTAAACTGTAACAAGATCTATCCCTCCCTCTGCAAACTGTGACAAGATTTCTCCCTCGCTCTGTACCTCTGTAACAAGATCCCTCCCTCCCTCTGTAAACTGTAACAAGATCCCTCCCTCCCTCTCTAACTGTGTAACAAGATCCCTCCCTCCCTCAGCAAATTGTAACAAGATCCCTCCCTCCCTCTGCAAATTGTAACAAGATGCCTCCATCCGTCTGTAAACTGTAACAAGATCCCTACCCTCTCTAACTGTGTAACAAGATCCCTCCCTCCCGCTGCAAATTGTAACAAGATCCCTCCCTCCCTCTGCAAACTGTAACAAGACCCCAATGTCCCTCTGCAAATTGTAACAAGATCCCTCCCTCCCTCTGCAAATTGTAACAAGATGCCTCCATCCGTCTGTAAACTGTAAAAAGATCCCTCCCTCTCTCTGTAAACTGTAACATGTTCCCTCCCTCCCTCTGTAAACTGGAAGAAGATCCCTCCATCCCTCTGTAACTGTGTAACGACATCCCTCCCTCCCTCTGTAATCTGTAACAAGATCCCTCCCTCCGTCTGTACCTCTGTAACAAGATCCCTCCCTCCCTCTGCAAACTGTAACAAGATCCCTCCCTCCCTCTGCAAACTGTAACAAGATCCCTCCCTCCCTCTGCAAATTGTAACAAGATCCCTACCTCCCTCTGTAAACTGTAACAAGATCCCTCACTCTCTCTGTAAACTGTAACATGTTCCCTCCCTCCCTCTGCAAACTGTAACAAGATCCCTCCCTCTCTCTGCAAATTGGAACAAGGTCCCTCCCTCCCTCTGCAAATTGTAACAAGATCCCTCCCTCCCTCTGTAAACTAACATTTTCCCTCCCTCCCTCTGCAAACTGTAACAAGGTCCCTCCCTCTATCTGTAACTCTGTAACAAGAAACTTCTCTCCCTCTATAAATTGTAACAAGATCCCTCCCTCCCTCTGTAAACTGTAACAAGATCCCTCCCTCCCTCTGTAAACTGTAACAAGATCCCTCCCTCCCTCTGTAAACTGTAACAAGATCCCTTCCTCCCTCAGCAAACTGTAACAAGATCCCAACCTCCCTCAGCAAATGTAACAAGATCCCTCCCTCCCTCTGCAAATTGTAAAAAGATGCCTCCATCCATCTGTAAACTGTAAAAGGATCCCTCCCTCCATCTGTGCCTCTGTAACAAGATCCCTCCCTCCCTCTGTACCTCTGTAACAAGATCCCTCCCTCCCTCTGTAAACTGTAAAAAGATCCCTCCCTCCCTCTGCAAATTGTAACAAGATGCCTCCATTCGTCGGTAAACTGTAAAAAGATCCCTCCCTCTCTCTGTAAACTGTAACATGTTCCCTCCCACCCTCTGAAAACTGGAAGAAGATCCTTCCATTCCTCTGTAACTCTGTAACGACATCCCTCCCTCCCTCTGTGACTCTGTAACAAGATCCCTCTCTTACTCTTTAACTCTGTAAGAAGATCCCTCACTCCCTTTGTAAACTGTAACAAGATCCCTACATCCCTCTGTAACTCTGTAAAATGATCCCTCCCTCCCTCTGTATCTCTGTAACAAGATCCCTCCCTCCCTCTGTAAACTGTGACATTTTCCCTCCCTCCCTCTGCAAACTGTAACAAGGTCCCTCCCTCCCTCTGCAAATTGTAACAAGGTCCCTCCCTCTCTCTGTAAACTGTAACAAGATCCCTTCCTCCCTCTGCAAATTGTAACAAGATCCCTCCCTCCCTCTGTAACTCCGTAACAAGATCCCTCCCTTCCTCTGTAAAGCGTAACAAGATCCCTCACTCCCTCTGTAAACTGTAACAAGATCTATCCCTCCCTCTGCAAACTGTGACAAGATTTCTCCCTCCCTCTGTACCTCTGTAACAAGATCCCTCCCTCCCTCTGTAAACTGTTACAAGATCTCTCCCTCCCTCTGTATCTCTGTAACAAGATCCCTCCCTCACTCTGTAAACTGTAACAAGATCCCTCCCTCCCTCTCTAACTGTGTAGCAAGATCCCTCCCTCCCGCTGCAAATTGTAACAAGATCCCTCCCTCCCTCAGCAAATTGTAACAAGATCCCTCCCTCCCTCTGCAAATTGTAACAAGATGCCTCCATCCGTCTGTAAACTGTAACAAGATCCCTACCCTCTCTAACTGTGTGACAAGATCCCTCCCTCCCTCTGCAAACTGTAACATGTTCCCTCCCTCCCTCTGTAAACTGGAAGAAGATCCCTCCATCCCTCTGTAACTGTGTAACGACATCCCTCCCTCCCTCTGTAATCTGTAACAAGATCCCTCTCTCCGTCTGTACCTCTGTAACAAGATCCCTCCCTTACTCTGTAACTCTGTAAGAAGATCCCTCACTCCCTTTGTAAACTGTACCAAGATCCCGCCCTCCCTCTGTAAACTGTAACAAGATCCCTCTCTCCCTCTTTACCTCTGTAACAAGATCCCTCCCTCCCTCTCTAACTGTGTTACAAGATCCCTACCTCCCACTGCAAATTGTAACAAGATCCCTACCTCCCTCTGCAAACTGTAACAAGATCCCAACCTCCCTCTGCAAATTGTAACAAGATCCCTCCCTCCCTCTGCAAACTGTAACAAGATCCCTCCCTCCCTCCCTCTGTAAACTGTAACAAGATCCCTCCCTCCCTCTGTAAACTGTAACAAGATCTCTCACTCCCTCTGTAACTCTATAACACGATCCCTGCCTCCCTCTGTAAACTGTAACAATTTCCCTCCCTCCCTCTGTAACTCTGTAACAAGATCCCTCCCTCCCTCTGTAAACTGTAACAAGATCCCTCCCTCCCTCTGCAAATTGTAACAAGATCCCTCCATCCCTCTGTAAACTGTAACAAGATCCCTCCCTCTCTCTGTACCTCTGTAACAAGATCCCTCCCTCCCTCTGCAAATTGTAACAAGATCCCTGCCTCCCTCTGTAAACTGTAACAAGATGCCTCCCTCCCTCTCCAACTCTGTAACAAGATCCCTCCCTCCCTCTGTAAACTGGAACAAGATCCCTCCCTCCCTCTGCAAATTGTAACAAGATCCCTCCATCCCTCTGTAAACTGTAACAAGATCCCTCCCTCTCTCTGTACTTCTGTAACAAGATCCCTCCCTCCCTCTGTAAACTGTAACAAGATCCCTCCCTCCCTCTGCAAAATGTAACAAGGTCCCTCCATCCCTCTGTAAACTGTAACAAGATCCCTCCATCCCTCTGCAAAATGTAACAAGGTCCCTCCCTCCCTCTATAACTCTGTAACAAGATTCCTCCCTCCCTTTGCAAAATGTAACAAGGTCCCTCCCTCCCTCTATAACTCTGTAACAAGATTCCTCCGTCCCTCTGCAAAATGTAACAAGGTCCCTCCCTCCCTCTGTAACTCTGCAACAACATCCCTCCCTCCCTCTGTAAACTGTAACACGATCCCTCCATCCCTCTGTAAAATGTAACAAGATCCCTCCCTCCCTCTGTATCTCTGTACCAAGATCCCTCCCTCCCTCTGTAAACTGTAACAAGTTCCCTCCCTCCCTCTGTAACTCTGTAACAAGATTCCTCCCTCCCTCTGTAAACTGTAACAAGATCCCTCCATCCCTCTGCAAAATGTAACAAGGTCCCTCCCTCCCTCTGTAACTCTGTAACAAGATTCCTCCCTCCCTCTGCAAAATGTAACAAGGTCCCTCCCTCCCTCTGTAAACTGTAACAAGATTCCTCCCTCCCTCTGTAAACTGTAACACAATCCCTCCATCCCCCTGTAAATCTGCACCAACATCCCTCCCTGCCTCTGTAAACTGTAACACGAGCCCTCCTCCCTCTGTAAACTGTAAAAAGATCCCTCCCTCCCTCTGTATCTCTGTAACAAGATCCCTCCCTCCCTCTGTAAACTGTAACACGATCCCTCCATTCCTCTGTAAACTGTAAAAAGATCCCTCCCTCCCTCTGTATCTCTGTAACAAGAACCCTCCCTCCCTCTGTAAACTGTAACATTTTCCCTCCCTCCCTCTGCAAACTGTAACAAGGTCCCTCCCTCTATCTGTAACTCTGTAACAAGAAACTTCTCTCCCTCTATAAATTGTAACAAGATCCCTCCCTCCCTCTGTAAACTGTAACAAGATCCCTTCCTCCCTCTGCAAATTGTAACAAGATCCCTCCCTCCCTCTGTAACTCCGTAACAAGATCCCTCCCTTCCTCTGTAATGCGTAACAAGATCCCTCACTCCCTCTGTAAACTGTAACAAGATCTATCCCTCCCTCTGCAAACTGTGACAAGATTTCTCCCTCCCTCTGTACCTCTGTAACAAGATCCCTCCCTCCCTCTGTAAACTGTAACAAGATCCCTCCCTCCCTCTCTAACTGTGTAACAAGATCCCTCCCTCCCTCAGCAAATTGTAACAAGATCCCTCCCTCCCTCTGCAAATTGTAACAAGATGCCTCCATCCGTCTGTAAACTGTAACAAGATCCCTACCCTCTCTAACTGTGTAACATGATCCCTCCCTCCCGCTGCAAATTGTAACAAGATCCCTCCCTCCCTCTGCAAACTGTAACAAGACCCCAATGTCCCTCTGCAAATTGTAACAAGATCCCTCCCTCCCTCTGCAAATTGTAACAAGATGCCTCCATCCGTCTGTAAACTGTAAAAAGATCCCTCCCTCTCTCTGTAAACTGTAACATGTTCCCTCCCTCCCTCTGTAAACTGGAAGAAGATCCCTCCATCCCTCTGTAACTGTGTAACGACATCCCTCCCTCCCTCTGTAATCTGTAACAAGATCCCTCCCTCCGTCTGTACCTCTGTAACAAGATCCCTCCCTCCCTCTGCAAACTGGAACAAGATCCCTCCCTCCCTCTGCAAACTGTAACAAGATCCCTCCCTCCCTCTGCAAATTGTAACAAGATCCCTACCTCCCTCTGTAAACTGTAACAAGATCCCTCACTCTCTCTGTAAATTGTAACATGTTCCCTCCCTCCCTCTGCAAACTGTAACAAGATCCCTCCCTCTCTCTGCAAATTGGAACAAGGTCCCTCCCTCCCTCTGCAAATTGTAACAAGATCCCTCCCTCCCTCTGTAAACTGTAACAAGATCTATCCCTCCCTCTGCAAACTGTAACAAGATCCCTCCCTCCCTCTGTACCTCTGTAACAAGATCCCTCCCTCCCTCTGTAAACTGTAACAAGATCCCTCCCTCGCTCTGTACATCTGCAACAAGATCCGTCCCTTCCTCTGTAAACTGTAACAAGATCCCTCCACCCCTTTGTAACTCTGTAACGACATCCCTCCCTCCCTCTGTGACTCTGTAACAAGATCCCTCTCTTACTCTTTAACTCTGTAAGAAGATCCCTCACTCCCTTTGTAAACTGTAACAAGATCCCTACATCCCTCTGTAACTCTGTAACATGATCCCTCCCTCCCTCTGTAAACTGTCACAAGATCCCTCCCTCCCTCTGTAACTCTGCAACAACACTCCCTCCCTCCCTCTGTAAACTGCAACACAATCCCTCCATCCCTCTGTAAATCTGCACCAACATCCCTCCCTCCTTCTGTAAACTGTAACATGATCCCTCCATCCCTCTGTAAACTGTAAAAAGGTCCCTCCCTCCCTCTGTATCTCTGTAACAAGATCCCTCCCTCCCTCTGTAAACTGTGACATTTTCCCTCCCTCCCTCTGCAAACTGTAACAAGGTCCCTCCCTCTCTCTGTAACTCTGTAACAAGAAACTTCTCTCCCTCTATAAACTGTAACAAGATCCCTCCATCACTCTGTAAACTGTAACAAGATCCCTTCCTCCCTCTGCAAATTGTAACAAGATCCCTCCCTCCCTCTGTAACTCCGTAACAAGATCCCTCCCTTCCTCTGTAAAGCGTAACAAGATCCCTCACTCCCTCTGTAAACTGTAACAAGATCTATCCCTCCCTCTGCAAACTGTGACAAGATTTCTCCCTCCCTCTGTACCTCTGTAACAAGATCCCTCCCTCCCTCTGTAAATTGTAACAAGATCCCTCCCTCCCTCTGCAAATTGTAACAAGATGCCTCCATCCGTCTGTAAACTGTAACAAGATCCCTACCCTCTCTAACTGTGTAACATGATCCCTCCCTCCCGCTGCAAATTGTAACAAGATCCCTCCCTCCCTCTGCAAACTGTAACAAGACCCCAATGTCCCTCTGCAAATTGTAACAAGATCCCTCCCTCCCTCTGCAAATTGTAACAAGATGCCTCCATCCGTCTGTAAACTGTAAAAAGATCCCTCCCTCTCTCTGTAAACTGTAACATGTTCCCTCCCTCCCTCTGTAAACTGGAAGAAGATCCCTCCATCCCTCTGTAACTGTGTAACGACATCCCTCCCTCCCTCTGTAATCTGTAACAAGATCCCTCCCTCCGTCTGTACCTCTGTAACAAGATCCCTCCCTCCCTCTGCAAACTGTAACAAGATCCCTCCCTCCCTCTGCAAACTGTAACAAGATCCCTCCCTCCCTCTGCAAATTGTAACAAGATCCCTACCTCCCTCTGTAAACTGTAACAAGATCCCTCACTCTCTCTGTAAATTGTAACATGTTCCCTCCCTCCCTCTGCAAACTGTAACAAGATCCCTCCCTCTCTCTGCAAATTGGAACAAGGTCCCTCCCTCCCTCTGCAAATTGTAACAAGATCCCTCCCTCCCTCTGTAAACTGTAACAAGATCTATCCCTCCCTCTGCAAACTGTAACAAGATCCCTCCCTCCCTCTGTACCTCTGTAACAAGATCCCTCCCTCCCTCTGTAAACTGTAACAAGATCCCTCCCTCCCTCTGTACATCTGCAACAAGATCCGTCCCTTCCTCTGTAAACTGTAACAAGATCCCTCCACCCCTTTGTAACTCTGTAACGACATCCCTCCCTCCCTCTGTGACTCTGTAACAAGATCCCTCTCTTACTCTTTAACTCTGTAAGAAGATCCCTCACTCCCTTTGTAAACTGTAACAAGATCCCTACATCCCTCTGTAACTCTGTAACATGATCCCTCCCTCCCTCTGTAAACTGTCACAAGATCCCTCCCTCCCTCTGTAACTCTGCAACAACACTCCCTCCCTCCCTCTGTAAACTGCAACACAATCCCTCCATCCCTCTGTAAATCTGCACCAACATCCCTCCCTCCTTCTGTAAACTGTAACATGATCCCTCCATCCCTCTGTAAACTGTAAAAAGGTCCCTCCCTCCCTCTGTATCTCTGTAACAAGATCCCTCCCTCCCTCTGTAAACTGTGACATTTTCCCTCCCTCCCTCTGCAAACTGTAACAAGGTCCCTCCCTCTCTCTGTAACTCTGTAACAAGAAACTTCTCTCCCTCTATAAACTGTAACAAGATCCCTCCATCACTCTGTAAACTGTAACAAGATCCCTTCCTCCCTCTGCAAATTGTAACAAGATCCCTCCCTCCCTCTGTAACTCCGTAACAAGATCCCTCCCTTCCTCTGTAAAGCGTAACAAGATCCCTCACTCCCTCTGTAAACTGTAACAAGATCTATCCCTCCCTCTGCAAACTGTGACAAGATTTCTCCCTCCCTCTGTACCTCTGTAACAAGATCCCTCCCTCCCTCTGTAAACTGTTACAAGATCTCTCCCTCCCTCTGTATCTCTGTAACAAGATCCCTCCCTCACTCTGTAAACTGTAACAAGATCCCTCCCTCCCTCTCTAACTGTGTAGCAAGATCCCTCCCTCCCGCTGCAAATTGTAACAAGATCCCTCCCTCCCTCAGCAAATTGTAACAAGATCCCTCCCTCCCTCTGCAAATTGTAACAAGATGCCTCCATCCGTCTGTAAACTGTAACAAGATCCCTACCCTCTCTAACTGTGTAACAAGATCCCTCCCTCCCTCTGCAAACTGTAACATGTTCCCTCCCTCCCTCTGTAAACTGGAAGAAGATCCCTCCATCCCTCTGTAACTGTGTAACGACATCCCTCCCTCCCTCTGTAATCTGTAACAAGATCCCTCCCTCCGTCTGTACCTCTGTAACAAGATCCCTCCCTTACTCTGTAACTCTGTAAGAAGATCCCTCACTCCCTTTGTAAACTGTACCAAGATCCCGCCCTCCCTCTGTAAACTGTAACAAGATCCCTCTCTCCCTCTTTACCTCTGTAACAAGATCCCTCCCTCCCTCTCTAACTGTGTAACAAGATCCCTACCTCCCACTGCAAATTGTAACAAGATCCCTACCTCCCTCTGCAAACTGTAACAAGATCCCAACCTCCCTCTGCAAATTGTAACAAGATCCCTCCCTCCCTCTGCAAACTGTAACAAGATCCCTCCCTCCCTCCCTCTGTAAACTGTAACAAGATCCCTCCCTCCCTCTGTAAACTGTAACAAGATCTCTCACTCCCTCTGTAACTCTATAATACGATCCCTGCCTCCCTCTGTAAACTGTAACAATTTCCCTCCCTCCCTCTGTAACTCTGTAACAAGATCCCTCCCTCCCTCTGTAAACTGTAACAAGATCCCTCCCTCCCTCTGCAAATTGTAACAAGATCCCTCCATCCCTCTGTAAACTGTAACAAGATCCTTCCCTCTCTCTGTACCTCTGTAACAAGATCCCTCCCTCCCTCTGCAAATTGTAACAAGATCCCTCCCTCCCTCTGTAAACTGTAACAAGATGCCTCCCTCCCTCTCCAACTCTGTAACAAGATCCCTCCCTCCCTCTGCAAATTGTAACAAGATCCCTCCATCCCTCTGTAAACTGTAACAAGATCCCTCCCTCTCTCTGTACCTCTGTAACAAGATCCCTCCCTCCCTCTGCAAATTGTAACAAGATCCCTCCCTCCCTCTGTAAAC
This sequence comes from Chiloscyllium punctatum, assembly GCF_047496795.1. NCBI lineage: Eukaryota > Metazoa > Chordata > Chondrichthyes > Orectolobiformes > Hemiscylliidae > Chiloscyllium > Chiloscyllium punctatum. The sequence goes on along the minus strand of NC_092787.1, from coordinate 41,524,739 downwards.
TGTAACAAGATCCCTCCCTCCCTCTGCAAAATGTAACAAGGTCCCTCCCTCCCTCTGTAAACTGTAACAAGATCCCTCCATCCCTCTGCCAAATGTAACAAGGTCCCTCCCTCCCTCTATAACTCTGTAACAAGATTCCTCCCTCCCTCTGCAAAATGTAACAAGGTCCCTCCCTCCCTCTGTAAACTGAAACAAGATCCCTCCATCCCTCTGCCAAATGTAACAAGGTCCCTCCCTCCCTCTATAACTCTGTAACAAGATTCCTCCCTCCCTCTGCAAAATGTAACAAGGTCCCTCCCTCCCTCTGTAAACTGTAACAAGATTCCTCCCTCCCTCTGTAACTCTGCAACAACATCCCTCCCTCCCTCTGTAAACTGTAACACAATCCCTCCATCCCTCTGTAAATCTGCACCAACATCCCTCCCTCCCTCTGTAAACTGTAACACGAGCCCTCCTCCCTCCCTCTGTAAACTGTAACACGAGCCCTCCATCCCTCTGTAAACTGTAAAAAGATCCCTCCCTCCCTCTGTATCTCTGTAACAAGATCCCTCCCTCCATCTGTAAACTGTAACACGATCCCTCCATTCCTCTGTAAACTGTAAAAAGATCCCTCCCTCCCTCTGTATCTCTGTAACAAGATCCCTCCCTCCCTCTGTAAACTGTAACAAGATCCCTTCCTCCCTCTGCAAATTGTAACAAGATCCCTCCCTCCCTCTGTAACTCCGTAACAAGATCCCTCCCTCCCTCTGTAAACTGTAACAAGATCCCTCCCTCTCTCTGCAAATTGGAACAAGGTCCCTCCCTCCCTCTGCAAATTGTAACAAGATCCCTCCCTCCCTCTGTAAACTGTAACAAGATCTATCCCTCCCTCTGCAAACTGTAACAAGATCCCTCCCTCCCTCTGTACCTCTGTAACAAGATCCCTCCCTCCCTCTGTAAACTGTAACAAGATCCCTCCCTCCCTCTGTACATCTGCAACAAGATCCGTCCCTTCCTCTGTAAACTGTAACAAGATCCCTCCCTCCCTCTCTAACTGTGTACCAAGATCCCTCCCTCCCTCAGCAAACTGTAACAAGATCCCAACCTCCCTCAGCAAATGTAACAAGATCCCTCCCTCCCTCTGCAAATTGTAAAAAGATGCCTCCATCCGTCTGTAAACTGTAAAAGGATCCCTCCCTCCATCTGTGCCTCTGTAACAAGATCCCTCCCTCCCTCTGTACCTCTGTAACAAGATCCCTCCCTCCCTCTGTAAACTGTAACAAGATCCCTCCCTCCCTCTGTAACTCTGTAACAAGATCCCTCCATCCCTCCGTAAACTGTAACAAGATCCCTCCCTCTCTCTGTACCTCTGTAACAAGATCCCTCCCTCCCTCTGCAAATTGTAACAAGATCCCTCCCTCCCTCTGTAAACTGTAACAAGATGCCTCCCTCCCTCTCCAACTCTGTAACAAGATCCCTCCCTCCCTCTGCAAATTGTAACAAGATCCCTCCATCCCTCTGTAAACTGTAACAAGATCCCTCCCTCTCTCTGTACCTCTGTAACAAGATCCCTCCCTCCCTCTGCAAATTGTAACAAGATCCCTCCTCCCTCCCTCTATAACTCTGTAACAAGATTCCTCCCTCCCTCTGCAAAATGTAACAAGGTCCCTCCCTCCCTCTGTAAACTGTAACAAGATTCCTCCCTCCCTCTGTAACTCTGCAACAACATCCCTCCCTCCCTCTGTAAACTGTAACACAATCCCTCCATCCCTCTGTAAATCTGCACCAACATCCCTCCCTCCCTCTGTAAACTGTAACACGAGCCCTCCTCCCTCCCTCTGTAAACTGTAACACGAGCCCTCCCTCCCTCTGTATCTCTGTAACAAGATCCCTCCCTCTGTAAACTGTAACACGATCCCTCCATTCCTCTGTAAACTGTACAAAGATCCCTCCCTCCCTCTGTATCTCTGTAACAAGATCCCTCCCTCCCTCTGTAAACTGTAACAAGATCCCTTCCTCCCTCTGCAAATTGTAACAAGATCCCTCCCTCCCTCTGTAACTCCGTAACAAGATCCCTCCCTCCCTCTGTAAACTGTAACAAGATCCCTCCCTCCCTCTGTAAACTGTAACAAGATCTCTCACTCCCTCTGTAACTCTATAACACGATCCCTGCCTCCCTCTGTAAACTGTAACAATTTCCCTCCCTCCCTCTGTAACTCTGTAACAAGATCCCTCCCTCCCTCTGTAAACTGTAACAAGATCCCTCCCTCCCTCTGCAAATTGTAACAAGATCCCTCCATCCCTCTGTAAACTGTAACAAGATCCCTCCCTCTCTCTGTACCTCTGTAACAAGATCCCTCCCTCCCTCTGCAAATTGTAACAAGATCCCTGCCTCCCTCTGTAAACTGTAACAAGATGCCTCCCTCCCTCTCCAACTCTGTAACAAGATCCCTCCCTCCCTCTGTAAACTGGAACAAGATCCCTCCCTCCCTCTGCAAATTGTAACAAGATCCCTCCATCCCTCTGTAAACTGTAACAAGATCCCTCCCTCTCTCTGTACCTCTGTAACAAGATCCCTCCCTCCCTCTGTAAACTGTAACAAGATCCCTCCCTCCCTCTGCAAAATGTAACAAGGTCCCTCCATCCCTCTGTAAACTGTAACAAGATCCCTCCATCCCTCTGCAAAATGTAACAAGGTCCCTCCCTCCCTCTATAACTCTGTAACAAGATTCCTCCCTCCCTTTGCAAAATGTAACAAGGTCCCTCCCTCCCTCTATACCTCTGTAACAAGATTCCTCCCTCCCTCTGCAAAATGTAACAAGGTCCCTCCCTCCCTCTGTAACTCTGCAACAACATCCCTCCCTCCCTCTGTAAACTGTAACACGATCCCTCCATCCCTCTGTAAAATGTAACAAGATCCCTCCCTCCCTCTGTATCTCTGTACCAAGATCCCTCCCTCCCTCTGTAAACTGTAACAAGTTCCCTCCCTCCCTCTGTAACTCTGTAACAAGATTCCTCCCTCCCTCTGTAAACTGTAACAAGATCCCTCCATCCCTCTGCAAAATGTAACAAGGTCCCTCCCTCCCTCTGTAACTCTGTAACAAGATTCCTCCCTCCCTCTGCAAAATGTAACAAGGTCCCTCCCTCCCTCTGTAAACTGTAACAAGATTCCTCCCTCCCTCTGTAACTCTGCAACAACATCCCTCCCTCCCTCTGTAAACTGTAACACAATCCCTCCATCCCCCTGTAAATCTGCACCAACATCCCTCCCTGCCTCTGTAAACTGTAACACGAGCCCTCCTCCCTCTGTAAACTGTAAAAAGATCCCTCCCTCCCTCTGTATCTCTGTAACAAGATCCCTCCCTCCCTCTGCAAACTGTAACAAGGTCCCTCCCTCTATCTGTAACTCTGTAACAAGAAACTTCTCTCCCTCTATAAATTGTAACAAGATCCCTTCCTCCCTCTGTAAACTGTAACAAGATCCCTTCCTCCCTCTGCAAATTGTAACAAGATCCCTCCCTCCCTCTGTAACTCCGTAACAAGATCCCTCCCTTCCTCTGTAAAGCGTAACAAGATCCCTCACTCCCTCTATAAACTGTAACAAGATCTATCCCTCCCTCTGCAAACTGTGACAAGATTTCTCCCTCCCTCTGTACCTCTGTAACAAGATCCCTCCCTCCCTCTGTAAACTGTAACAAGATCCCTCCCTCCCTCTCTAACTGTGTAACAAGATCCCTCCCTCCCTCAGCAAATTGTAACAAGATCCCTCCCTCCCTCTGCAAATTGTAACAAGATGCCTCCATCCGTCTGTAAACTGTAACAAGATCCCTACCCTCTCTAACTGTGTAACATGATCCCTCCCTCCCGCTGCAAATTGTAACAAGATCCCTCCCTCCCTCTGCAAACTGTAACAAGACCCCAATGTCCCTCTGCAAATTGTAACAAGATCCCTCCCTCCCTCTGCAAATTGTAACAAGATGCCTCCATCCGTCTGTAAACTGTAAAAAGATCCCTCCCTCTCTCTGTAAACTGTAACATGTTCCCTCCCTCCCTCTGTAAACTGGAAGAAGATCCCTCCATCCCTCTGTAACTGTGTAACGACATCCCTCCCTCCCTCTGTAATCTGTAACAAGATCCCTCCCTCCGTCTGTACCTCTGTAACAAGATCCCTCCCTCCCTCTGCAAACTGGAACAAGATCCCTCCCTCCCTCTGCAAACTGTAACAAAATCCCTCCCTCCCTCTGCAAATTGTAACAAGATCCCTACCTCCCTCTGTAAACTGTAACAAGATCCCTCACTCTCTCTGTAAATTGTAACATGTTCCCTCCCTCCCTCTGCAAACTGTAACAAGATCCCTCCCTCTCTCTGCAAATTGGAACAAGGTCCCTCCCTCCCTCTGCAAATTGTAACAAGATCCCTCCCTCCCTCTGTAAACTGTAACAAGATCTATCCCTCCCTCTGCAAACTGTAACAAGATCCCTCCCTCCCTCTGTACCTCTGTAACAAGATCCCTCCCTCCCTCTGTAAACTGTAACAAGATCCCTCCCTCCCTCTGTACATCTGCAACAAGATCCGTCCCTTCCTCTGTAAACTGTAACAAGATCCCTCCCTCCCTCTCTAACTGTGTAACAAGATCCCTCCCTCCCTCAGCAAACTGTAACAAGATCCCAACCTCCCTCAGCAAATGTAACAAGATCCCTCCCTCCCTCTGCAAATTGTAAAAAGATGCCTCCATCCGTCTGTAAACTGTAAAAGGATCCCTCCCTCCATCTGTGCCTCTGTAACAAGATCCCTCCCTCCCTCTGTACCTCTGTAACAAGATCCCTCCCTCCCTCTGTAAACTGTAAAAAGATCCCTCCCTCCCTCTGCAAATTGTAACAAGATGCCTCCATTCGTCGGTAAACTGTAACAAGATCCCTCCCTCTCTCTGTAAACTGTAACATGTTCCCTCCCTCCCTCTGTAAATTGGAAGAAGATCCCTCCACCCCTCTGTAACTCTGTAACGACATCCCTCCCTCCCTCTGTGACTCTGTAACAAGATCCCTCTCTTACTCTTTAACTCTGTAAGAAGATCCCTCACTCCCTTTGTAAACTGTAACAAGATCCCTACATCCCTCTGTAACTCTGTAACATGATCCCTCCCTCCCTCTGTAATTCTGGAACAAGATCCCTCCCTCCCTCTGTAACTCTGTAACAACATCCCTCCCTCCCTGTGTAAACTGTCACAAGATCCCTCCCTCCCTCTGTAACTCTGCAACAACATCCCTCCCTCCCTCTGTAAACTGCAACACAATCCCTCCATCCCTCTGTAAATCTGCACCAACATCCCTCCCTCCTTCTGTAAACTGTAACACGATCCCTCCATCCCTCTGTAAACTGTAAAAAGGTCCCTCCCTCCCTCTGTATCTCTGTAACAAGATCCCTCCCTCCCTCTGCAAACTGTAACAAGGTCCCTCCCTCTCTCTGTAACTCTGTAACAAGAAACTTCTCTCCCTCTATAAATTGTAACAAGATCCCTCCCTCCCTCTGTAAACTGTAACAAGATCCCTTCCTCCCTCTGCAAATTGTAACAAGATCCCTCCCTCCCTCTGTAACTCCGTAACAAGATCCCTCCCTTCCTCTGTAAAGCGTAACAAGATCCCTCACTCCCTCTGTAAACTGTAACAAGATCTATCCCTCCCTCTGCAAACTGTGACAAGATTTCTCCCTCCCTCTGTACCTCTGTAACAAGATCCCTCCCTCCCTCTGTAAACTGTTACAAGATCTCTCCCTCCCTCTGTATCTCTGTAACAAGATCCCTCCCTCACTCTGTAAACTGTAACAAGATCCCTCCCTCCCTCTCTAACTGTGTAGCAAGATCCCTCCCTCCCGCTGCAAATTGTAACAAGATCCCTCCCTCCCTCAGCAAATTGTAACAAGATCCCTCCCTCCCTCTGCAAATTGTAACAAGATGCCTCCATCCGTCTGTAAACTGTAACAAGATCCCTACCCTCTCTAACTGTGTAACAAGATCCCTCCCTCCCTCTGCAAACTGTAACATGTTCCCTCCCTCCCTCTGTAAACTGGAAGAAGATCCCTCCATCCCTCTGTAACTGTGTAACGACATCCCTCCCTCCCTCTGTAATCTGTAACAAGATCCCTCCCTCCGTCTGTACCTCTGTAACAAGATCCCTCCCTTACTCTGTAACTTTGTAAGAAGATCCCTCACTCCCTTTGTAAACTGTACCAAGATCCCGCCCTCCCTCTGTAAACTGTAACAAGATCCCTCTCTCCCTCTTTACCTCTGTAACAAGATCCCTCCCTCCCTCTCTAACTGTGTAACAAGATCCCTACCTCCCACTGCAAATTGTAACAAGATCCCTACCTCCCTCTGCAAACTGTAACAAGATCCCAACCTCCCTCTGCAAATTGTAACAAGATCCCTCCCTCCCTCTGCAAACTGTAACAAGATCCCTCCCTCCCTCCCTCTGTAAACTGTAACAAGATCCCTCCCTCCCTCTGTAAACTGTAACAAGATCTCTCACTCCCTCTGTAACTCTATAACACGATCCCTGCCTCCCTCTGTAAACTGTAACAATTTCCCTCCCTCCCTCTGTAACTCTGTAACAAGATCCCTCCCTCCCTCTGTAAACTGTAACAAGATCCCTCCCTCCCTCTGCAAATTGTAACAAGATCCCTCCATCCCTCTGTAAACTGTAACAAGATCCCTCCCTCTCTCTGTACCTCTGTAACAAGATCCCTCCCTCCCTCTGCAAATTGTAACAAGATCCCTCCCTCCCTCTGTAAACTGTAACAAGATGCCTCCCTCCCTCTCCAACTCTGTAACAAGATCCCTCCCTCCCTCTGCAAATTGTAACAAGATCCCTCCATCCCTCTGTAAACTGTAACAAGATCCCTCCCTCTCTCTGTACCTCTGTAACAAGATCCCTCCCTCCCTCTGCAAATTGTAACAAGATCCCTCCCTCCCTCTGTAAACTGTAACAAGATCCCTCCCTCCCTCTGCAAAATGTAACAAGGTCCCTCCATCCCTCTGTAAACTGTAACAAGATCCCTCCATCCCTCTGCAAAATGTAACAAGGTCCCTCCCTCCCTCTATAACTCTGTAACAAGATTCCTCCCTCCCTCTGCAAAATGTAACAAGGTCCCTCCCTCCCTCTATAACTCTGTAACAAGATTCCTCCCTCCCTCTGCAAAATGTAACAAGGTCCCTCCCTCCCTCTGTAAACTGTAACAAGATCCCTCCATCCCTCTGCCAAATGTAACAAGGTCCCTCCCTCCCTCTATAACTCTGTAACAAGATTCCTCCCTCCCTCTGCAAAATGTAACAAGGTCCCTCCCTCCCTCTGTAAACTGTAACAAGATTCCTCCCTCCCTCTGTAACTCTGCAACAACATCCCTCCCTCCCTCTGTAAACTGTAACACAATCCCTCCATCCCTCTGTAAATCTGCACCAACATCCCTCCCTCCCTCTGTAAACTGTAACACGAGCCCTCCTCCCTCCCTCTGTAAACTGTAACACAAGCCCTCCATCCCTCTGTAAACTGTAAAAAGATCCCTCCCTCCCTCTGTATCTGTGTAACAAGATCCCTCCCTCCCTCTGTAAACTGTAACACGATCCCACCATTCCTCTGTAAACTGTAAAAAGATCCCTCCCTCCCTCTGTATCTCTGTAACAAGATCCCTCCCTCCCTCTGTAAACTATAACAAGATCCCTTCCTCCCTCTGCAAATTGTAACAAGATCCCTCCCTCCCTCTGTAACTCCGTAACAAGATCCCTCCCTCCCTCTGTAAACTGTAACAAGATCCCTCCCTCTCTCTGCAAATTGGAACAAGGTCCCTCCCTCCCTCTGCAAATTGTAACAAGATCCCTCCCTCCCTCTGTAAACTGTAACAAGATCTATCCCTCCCTCTGCAAACTGTAACAAGATCCCTCCCTCCCTCTGTACCTCTGTAACAAGATCCCTCCCTCCCTCTGTAAACTGTAACAAGATCCCTCCCTCCCTCTGTACATCTGCAACAAGATCCGTCCCTTCCTCTGTAAACTGTAACAAGATCCCTCCCTCCCTCTCTAACTGTGTAACAAGATCCCTCCCTCCCTCAGCAAACTGTAACAAGATCCCAACCTCCCTCAGCAAATGTAACAAGATCCCTCCCTCCCTCTGCAAATTGTAAAAAGATGCCTCCATCCGTCTGTAAACTGTAAAAGGATCCCTCCCTCCATCTGTGCCTCTGTAACAAGATCCCTCCCTCCCTCTGTACCTCTGTAACAAGATCCCTCCCTCCCTCTGTAAACTGTAACAAGATCCCTCCCTCCCTCTGTAACTCTGTAACAAGATCCCTCCATCCCTCTGTAAACTGTAACAAGATCCCTCCCTCTCTCTGTACCTCTGTAACAAGATCCCTCCCTCCCTCTGCAAATTGTAACAAGATCCCTCCCTCCCTCTGTAAACTGTAACAAGATGCCTCCCTCCCTCTCCAACTCTGTAACAAGATCCCTCCCTCCCTCTGCAAATTGTAACAAGATCCCTCCATCCCTCTGTAAACTGTAACAAGATCCCTCCCTCTCTCTGTACCTCTGTAACAAGATCCCTCCCTCCCTCTGCAAATTGTAACAAGATCCCTCCCTCCCTCTGTAAACTGTAACAAGATCCCTCCCTCCCTCTGCAAAATGTAACAAGGTCCCTCCATCCCTCTGTAAACTGTAACAAGATCCCTCCATCCCTCTGCAAAATGTAACAAGGTCCCTCCCTCCCTCTATAACTCTGTAACAAGATTCCTCCCTCCCTCTGCAAAATGTAACAAGGTCCCTCCCTCCCTCTATAACTCTGTAACAAGATTCCTCCCTCCCTCTGCAAAATGTAACAAGGTCCCTCCCTCCCTCTGTAAACTGTAACAAGATCCCTCCATCCCTCTGCCAAATGTAACAAGGTCCCTCCCTCCCTCTATAACTCTGTAACAAGATTCCTCCCTCCCTCTGCAAAATGTAACAAGGTCCCTCCCTCCCTCTGTAAACTGTAACAAGATTCCTCCCTCCCTCTGTAACTCTGCAACAACATCCCTCCCTCCCTCTGTAAACTGTAACACAATCCCTCCATCCCTCTGTAAATCTGCACCAACATCCCTCCCTCCCTCTGTAAACTGTAACACGAGCCCTCCTCCCTCCCTCTGTAAACTGTAACACGAGCCCTCCCTCCCTCTGTATCTCTGTAACAAGATCCCTCCCTCCCTCTGTAAACTGTAACACGATCCCTCCATTCCTCTGTAAACTGTAAAAAGATCCCTCCCTCCCTCTGTATCTCTGTAACAAGATCCCGCCCTCCCTCTGTAAACTGTAACAAGATCCCTTCCTCCCTCTGCAAATTGTAACAAGATCCCTCCCTCCCTCTGTAACTCCGTAACAAGATCCCTCCCTCCCTCTGTAAACTGTAACAAGATCCCTCCCTCACTCTGCAAATTGGAACAAGGTCCCTCCCTCCCTCTGCAAATTGTAACAAGATCCCTCCCTCCCTCTGTAAACTGTAACAAGATCTATCCCTCCCTCTGCAAACTGTAACAAGATCCCTCCCTCCCTCTGTACCTCTGTAACAAGATCCCTCCCTCCCTCTGTAAACTGTAACAAGATGCCTCCCTCCCTCTCCAACTCTGTAACAAGATCCCTCCCTCCCTCTGCAAATTGTAACAAGATCCCTCCATCCCTCTGTAAACTGTAACAAGATCCCTCCCTCTCTCTGTACCTCTGTAACAAGATCCCTCCCTCCCTCTGTAAACTGTTACAAGATCTCTCCCTCCCTCTGTATCTCTGTAACAAGATCCCTCCCTCACTCTGTAAACTGTAACAAGATCCCTCCCTCCCTCTCTAACTGTGTAGCAAGATCCCTCCCTCCCGCTGCAAATTGTAACAAGATCCCTCCCTCCCTCAGCAAATTGTAACAAGATCCCTCCCTCCCTCTGCAAATTGTAACAAGATGCCTCCATCCGTCTGTAAACTGTAACAAGATCCCTACCCTCTCTAACTGTGTAACAAGATCCCTCCCTCCCTCTGCAAACTGTAACATGTTCCCTCCCTCCCTCTGTAAACTGGAAGAAGATCCCTCCATCCCTCTGTAACTGTGTAACGACATCCCTCCCTCCCTCTGTAATCTGTAACAAGATCCCTCCCTCCGTCTGTACCTCTGTAACAAGATCCCTCCCTTACTCTGTAACTCTGTAAGAAGATCCCTCACTCCCATTGTAAACTGTACCAAGATCCCGCCCTCCCTCTGTAAACTGTAACAAGATCCCTCTCTCCCTCTTTACCTCTGTAACAAGATCCCTCCCTCCCTCTCTAACTGTGTAACAAGATCCCTACCTCCCACTGCAAATTGTAACAAGATCCCTACCTCCCTCTGCAAACTGTAACAAGATCCCAACCTCCCTCTGCAAATTGTAACAAGATCCCTCCCTCCCTCTGCAAACTGTAACAAGATCCCTCCCTCCCTCCCTCTGTAAACTGTAACAAGATCCCTCCCTCCCTCTGTAAACTGTAACAAGATCTCTCACTCCCTCTGTAACTCTATAACACGATCCCTGCCTCCCTCTGTAAACTGTAACAATTTCCCTCCCTCCCTCTGTAACTCTGTAACAAGATCCCTCCCTCCCTCTGTAAACTGTAACAAGATCCCTCCCTCCCTCTGCAAATTGTAACAAGATCCCTCCATCCCTCTGTAAACTGTAACAAGATCCCTCCCTCTCTCTGTACCTCTGTAACAAGATCCCTCCCTCCCTCTGCAAATTGTAACAAGATCCCTCCCTCCCTCTGTAAACTGTAACAAGATGCCTCCCTCCCTCTCCAACTCTGTAACAAGATCCCTCCCTCCCTCTGCAAATTGTAACAAGATCCCTCCATCCCTCTGTAAACTGTAACAAGATCCCTCCCTCTCTCTGTACCTCTGTAACAAGATCCCTCCCTCCCTCTGCAAATTGTAACAAGATCCCTCCCTCCCTCTGTAAACTGTAACAAGATCCCTCCCTCCCTCTGCAAAATGTAACAAGGTCCCTCCATCCCTCTGTAAACTGTAACAAGATCCCTCCATCCCTCTGCAAAATGTAACAAGGTCCCTCCCTCCCTCTATAACTCTGTAACAAGATTCCTCCCTCCCTCTGCAAAATGTAACAAGGTCCCTCCCTCCCTCTATAACTCTGTAACAAGATTCCTCCCTCCCTCTGCAAAATGTAACAAGGTCCCTCCCTCCCTCTGTAAACTGTAACAAGATCCCTCCATCCCTCTGCCAAATGTAACAAGGTCCCTCCCTCCCTCTATAACTCTGTAACAAGATTCCTCCCTCCCTCTGCAAAATGTAACAAGGTCCCTCCCTCCCTCTGTAAACTGTAACAAGATTCCTCCCTCCCTCTGTAACTCTGCAACAACATCCCTCCCTCCCTCTGTAAACTGTAACACAATCCCTCCATCCCTCTGTAAATCTGCACCAACATCCCTCCCTCCCTCTGTAAACTGTAACACGAGCCCTCCTCCCTCCCTCTGTAAACTGTAACACAAGCCCTCCATCCCTCTGTAAACTGTAAAAAGATCCCTCCCTCCCTCTGTATCTGTGTAACAAGATCCCTCCCTCCCTCTGTAAACTGTAACACGATCCCTCCATTCCTCTGTAAACTGTAAAAAGATCCCTCCCTCCCTCTGTATCTCTGTAACAAGATCCCTCCCTCCCTCTGTAAACTATAACAAGATCCCTTCCTCCCTCTGCAAATTGTAACAAGATCCCTCCCTCCCTCTGTAACTCCGTAACAAGATCCCTCCCTCCCTCTGTAAACTGTAACAAGATCCCTCCCTCTCTCTGCAAATTGGAACAAGGTCCCTCCCTCCCTCTGCAAATTGTAACAAGATCCCTCCCTCCCTCTGTAAACTGTAACAAGATCTATCCCTCCCTCTGCAAACTGTAACAAGATCCCTCCCTCCCTCTGTACCTCTGTAACAAGATCCCTCCCTCCCTCTGTAAACTGTAACAAGATCCCTCCCTCCCTCTGTACATCTGCAACAAGATCCGTCCCTTCCTCTGTAAACTGTAACAAGATCCCTCCCTCCCTCTCTAACTGTGTAACAAGATCCCTCCCTCCCTCAGCAAACTGTAACAAGATCCCAACCTCCCTCAGCAAATGTAACAAGATCCCTCCCTCCCTCTGCAAATTGTAAAAAGATGCCTCCATCCGTCTGTAAACTGTAAAAGGATCCCTCCCTCCATCTGTGCCTCTGTAACAAGATCCCTCCCTCCCTCTGTACCTCTGTAACAAGATCCCTCCCTCCCTCTGTAAACTGTAACAAGATCCCTCCCTCCCTCTGTAACTCTGTAACAAGATCCCTCCATCCCTCTGTAAACTGTAACAAGATCCCTCCCTCTCTCTGTACCTCTGTAACAAGATCCCTCCCTCCCTCTGCAAATTGTAACAAGATCCCTCCCTCCCTCTGTAAACTGTAACAAGATGCCTCCCTCCCTCTCCAACTCTGTAACAAGATCCCTCCCTCCCTCTGCAAATTGTAACAAGATCCCTCCATCCCTCTGTAAACTGTAACAAGATCCCTCCCTCTCTCTGTACCTCTGTAACAAGATCCCTCCCTCCCTCTGCAAATTGTAACAAGATCCCTCCCTCCCTCTGTAAACTGTAACAAGATCCCTCCCTCCCTCTGCAAAATGTAACAAGGTCCCTCCATCCCTCTGTAAACTGTAACAAGATCCCTCCATCCCTCTGCCAAATGTAACAAGGTCCCTCCCTCCCTCTATAACTCTGTAACAAGATTCCTCCCTCCCTCTGCAAAATGTAACAAGGTCCCTCCCTCCCTCTGTAAACTGTAACAAGATTCCTCCCTCCCTCTGTAACTCTGCAACAACATCCCTCCCTCCCTCTGTAAACTGTAACACAATCCCTCCATCCCTCTGTAAATCTGCACCAACATCCCTCCCTCCCTCTGTAAACTGTAACACGAGCCCTCCTCCCTCCCTCTGTAAACTGTAACACGAGCCCTCCCTCCCTCTGTATCTCTGTAACAAGATCCCTCCCTCCCTCTGTAAACTGTAACACGATCCCTCCATTCCTCTGTAAACTGTAAAAAGATCCCTCCCTCCCTCTGTATCTCTGTAACAAGATCCCGCCCTCCCTCTGTAAACTGTAACAAGATCCCTTCCTCCCTCTGCAAATTGTAACAAGATCCCTCCCTCCCTCTGTAACTCCGTAACAAGATCCCTCCCTCCCTCTGTAAACTGTAACAAGATCCCTCCCTCTCTCTGCAAATTGGAACAAGGTCCCTCCCTCCCTCTGCAAATTGTAACAAGATCCCTCCCTCCCTCTGTAAACTGTAACAAGATCTATCCCTCCCTCTGCAAACTGTAACAAGATCCCTCCCTCCCTCTGTACCTCTGTAACAAGATCCCTCCCTCCCTCTGTAAACTGTAACAAGATGCCTCCCTCCCTCTCCAACTCTGTAACAAGATCCCTCCCTCCCTCTGCAAATTGTAACAAGATCCCTCCATCCCTCTGTAAACTGTAACAAGATCCCTCCCTCTCTCTGTACCTCTGTAACAAGATCCCTCCCTCCCTCTGCAAATTGTAACAAGATCCCTCCCTCCCTCTGTAAACTGTAACAAGATCCCTCCCTCCCTCTGCAAAATGTAACAAGGTCCCTCCATCCCTCTGTAAACTGTAACAAGATCCCTCCATCCCTCTGCAAAATGTAACAAGGTCCCTCCCTCCCTCTATAACTCTGTAACAAGATTCCTCCCTCCCTCTGCAAAATGTAACAAGGTCCCTCCCTCCCTCTATAACTCTGTAACAAGATTCCTCCCTCCCTCTGCAAAATGTAACAAGGTCCCTCCCTCCCTCTGTAAACTGTAACAAGATCCCTCCATCCCTCTGCCAAATGTAACAAGGTCCCTCCCTCCCTCTATAACTCTGTAACAAGATTCCTCCCTCCCTCTGCAAAATGTAACAAGGTCCCTCCCTCCCTCTGTAAACTGTAACAAGATTCCTCCCTCCCTCTGTAACTCTGCAACAACATCCCTCCCTCCCTCTGTAAACTGTAACACAATCCCTCCATCCCTCTGTAAATCTGCACCAACATCCCTCCCTCCCTCTGTAAACTGTAACACGAGCCCTCCTCCCTCCCTCTGTAAACTGTAACACGAGCCCTCCATCCCTCTGTAAACTGTAAAAAGATCCCTCCCTCCCTCTGTATCTGTGTAACAAGATCCCTCCCTCCCTCTGTAAACTGTAACACGATCCCTCCATTCCTCTGTAAACTGTAAAAAGATCCCTCCCTCCCTCTGTATCTCTGTAACAAGATCCCTCCCTCCCTCTGTAAACTATAACAAGATCCCTTCCTCCCTCTGCAAATTGTAACAAGATCCCTCCCTCCCTCTGTAACTCCGTAACAAGATCCCTCCCTCCCTCTGTAAACTGTAACAAGATCCCTCCCTCTCTCTGCAAATTGGAACAAGGTCCCTCCCTCCCTCTGCAAATTGTAACAAGATCCCTCCCTCCCTGTGTAAACTGTAACAAGATCTATCCCTCCCTCTGCAAACTGTAACAAGATCCCTCCCTCCCTCTGTACCTCTGTAACAAGATCCCTCCCTCTCTCTGTAAACTGTAACAAGATCCCTCCCTCCCTCTGTACATCTGCAACAAGATCCGTCCCTTCCTCTGTAAACTGTAACAAGATCCCTCCCTCCCTCTCTAACTGTGTAACAAGATCCCTCCCTCCCTCAGCAAACTGTAACAAGATCCCAACATCCCTCAGCAAATGTAACAAGATCCCTCCCTCCCTCTGCAAATTGTAAAAAGATGCCTCCATCCGTCTGTAAACTGTAAAAGGATCCCTCCCTCCATCTGTGCCTCTGTAACAAGATCCCTCCCTCCCTCTGTACCTCTGTAACAAGATCCCTCCCTCCCTCTGTAAACTGTAACAAGATCCCTCCCTCTCTCTGTACCTCTGTAACAAGATCCCTCCCTCCCTCTGCAAATTGTAACAAGATCCCTCCCTCCCTCTGTAAACTGTAACAAGATCCCTCCCTCCCTCTGCAAAATGTAACAAGGTCCCTCCATCCCTCTGTAAACTGTAACAAGATCCCTCCATCCCTCTGCAAAATGTAACAAGGTCCCTCCCTCCCTCTATAACTCTGTAACAAGATTCCTCCCTCCCTCTGCAAAATGTAACAAGGTCCCTCCCTCCCTCTATAACTCTGTAACAAGATTCCTCCCTCCCTCTGCAAAATGTAACAAGGTCCCTCCCTCCCTCTGTAAACTGTAACAAGATCCCTCCATCCCTCTGCCAAATGTAACAAGGTCCCTCCCTCCCTCTATAACTCTGTAACAAGATTCCTCCCTCCCTCTGCAAAATGTAACAAGGTCCCTCCCTCCCTCTGTAAACTGTAACAAGATTCCTCCCTCCCTCTGTAACTCTGCAACAACATCCCTCCCTCCCTCTGTAAACTGTAACACAATCCCTCCATCCCTCTGTAATTCTGCACCAACATCCCTCCCTCCCTCTGTAAACTGTAACACGAGCCCTCCTCCCTCCCTCTGTAAACTGTAACACGAGCCCTCCCTCCCTCTGTATCTCTGTAACAAGATCCCTCCCTCCCTCTGTAAACTGTAACACGATCCCTCCATTCCTCTGTAAACTGTAAAAAGATCCCTCCCTCCCTCTGTATCTCTGTAACAAGATCCCGCCCTCCCTCTGTAAACTGTAACAAGATCCCTTCCTCCCTCTGCAAATTGTAACAAGATCCCTCCCTCCCTCTGTAACTCCGTAACAAGATCCCTCCCTCCCTCTGTAAACTGTAACAAGATCCCTCCCTCTCTCTGCAAATTGGAACAAGGTCCCTCCCTCCCTCTGCAAATTGTAACAAGATCCCTCCCTCCCTCTGTAAACTGTAACAAGATCTATCCCTCCCTCTGCAAACTGTAACAAGATCCCTCCCTCCCTCTGTACCTCTGTAACAAGATCCCTCCCTCCCTCTGTAAACTGTAACAAGATCCCTCCCTCCCTCTGTACATCTGCAACAAGATCCGTCCCTTCCTCTGTAAACTGTAACAAGATCCCTCCCTCCCTCTCTAACTGTGTAACAAGATCCCTCCCTCCCTCTGCAAACTGTAACAAGATCCCAACCTCCCTCAGCAAATGTAACAAGATCCCTCCCTCCCTCTGCAAATTGTAAAAAGATGCCTCCATCCGTCTGTAAACTGTAAAAGGATCCCTCCCTCCATCTGTGCCTCTGTAACAAGATCCCTCCCTCCCTCTGTACCTCTGTAACAAGATCCCTCCCTCCCTCTGTAAACTGTAAAAAGATCCCTCCCTCCCTCTGCAAATTGTAACAAGATGCCTCCATTCGTCGGTAAACTGTAAAAAGATCCCTCCCTCTCTCTGTAAACTGTAACATGTTCCCTCCCTCCCTCTGTAAACTGGAAGAAGATCCCTCCACCCCTCTGTAACTCTATAACGACATCCCTCCCTCCCTCTGTGACTCTGTAACAAGATCCCTCTCTTACTCTTTAACTCTGTAAGAAGATCCCTCACTCCCTTTGTAAACTGTAACAAGATCCCTACATCCCTCTGTAACTCTGTAACATGATCCCTCCCTCCCTCTGTAATTCTGGAACAAGATCCCTCCCTCCCTCTGTAACTCTGTAACAACATCCCTCCCTCCCTCTGTAAACTGTCACAAGATCCCTCCCTCCCTCTGTAACTCTGCAACAACATCCCTCCCTCCCTCTGTAAACTGCAACACAATCCCTCCATCCCTCTGTAAATCTGCACCAACATCCCTCCCTCCCTCTGTAAACTGTAACACGATCCCTCCATCCCTCTGTAAACTGTAAAAAGATCCCTCCCTCCCTCTGTATCTCTGTAACAAGATCCCTCCCTCCCTCTGTAAACTGTGACATTTTCCCTCCCTCCCTCTGCAAACTGTAACAAGGTCCCTCCCTCTCTCTGTAACTCTGTAACAAGAAACTTCTCTCCCTCTATAAATTGTAACAAGATCCCTCCCTCCCTCTGTAAACTGTAACAAGATCCCTTCCTCCCTCTGCAAATTGTAACAAGATCCCTCCCTCCCTCTGTAACTCCGTAACAAGATCCCTCCCTTCCTCTGTAAAGCGTAACAAGATCCCTCACTCCCTCTGTAAACTGTAACAAGATCTATCCCTCCCTCTGCAAACTGTGACAAGATTTCTCCCTCCCTCTGTACCTCTGTAACAAGATCCCTCCCTCCCTCTGTAAACTGTTACAAGATCTCTCCCTCCCTCTGTATCTCTGTAACAAGATCCCTCCCTCACTCTGTAAACTGTAACAAGATCCCTCCCTCCCTCTCTAACTGTGTAGCAAGATCCCTCCCTCCCGCTGCAAATTGTAACAAGATCCCTCCCTCCCTCAGCAAATTGTAACAAGATCCCTCCCTCCCTCTGCAAATTGTAACAAGATGCCTCCATCCGTCTGTAAACTGTAACAAGATCCCTACCCTCTCTAACTGTGTAACAAGATCCCTCCCTCCCTCTGCAAACTGTAACATGTTCCCTCCCTCCCTCTGTAAACTGGAAGAAGATCCCTCCATCCCTCTGTAACTGTGTAACGACATCCCTCCCTCCCTCTGTAATCTGTAACAAGATCCCTCCCTCCGTCTGTACCTCTGTAACAAGATCCCTCCCTTACTCTGTAACTCTGTAAGAAGATCCCTCACTCCCTTTGTAAACTGTACCAAGATCCCGCCCTCCCTCTGTAAACTGTAACAAGATCCCTCTCTCCCTCTTTACCTCTGTAACAAGATCCCTCCCTCCCTCTCTAACTGTGTAACAAGATCCCTACCTCCCACTGCAAATTGTAACAAGATCCCTACCTCCCTCTGCAAACTGTAACAAGATCCAAACCTCCCTCTGCAAATTGTAACAAGATCCCTCCCTCCCTCTGCAAACTGTAACAAGATCCCTCCCTCCCTCCCTCTGTAAACTGTAACAAGATCCCTCCCTCCCTCTGTAAACTGTAACAAGATCTCTCACTCCCTCTGTAACTCTATAACACGATCCCTGCCTCCCTCTGTAAACTGTAACAATTTCCCTCCCTCCCTCTGTAACTCTGTAACAAGATCCCTCCCTCCCTCTGTAAACTGTAACAAGATCTATCCCTCCCTCTGCAAACTGTAACAAGATCCCTCCCTCCCTCTGTACCTCTGTAACAAGATCCCTCCCTCCCTCTGTAAACTGTAACAAGATCCCTCCCTCCCTCTGTACATCTGCAACAAGATCCGTCCCTTCCTCTGTAAACTGTAACAAGATCCCTCCCTCCCGCTCTAACTGTGTAACAAGATCCCTCCCTCCCTCTGCAAACTGTAACAAGATCCCAACCTCCCTCAGCAAATGTAACAAGATCCCTCCCTCCCTCTGCAAATTGTAAAAAGATGCCTCCATCCGTCTGTAAACTGTAAAAGGATCCCTCCCTCCATCTGTGCCTCTGTAACAAGATCCCTCCCTCCCTCTGTACCTCTGTAACAAGATCCCTCCCTCCCTCTGTAAACTGTAACAAGATCCCTCCCTCCCTCTGTAACTCTGTAACAAGATCCCTCCATCCCTCTGTAAACTGTAACAAGATCCCTCCCTCTCTCTGTACCTCTGTAACAAGATCCCTCCCTCCCTCTGCAAATTGTAACAAGATCCCTCCCTCCCTCTGTAAACTGTAACAAGATGCCTCCCTCCCTCTCCAACTCTGTAACAAGATCCCTCCCTCCCTCTGCAAATTGTAACAAGATCCCTCCATCCCTCTGTAAACTGTAACAAGATCCCTCCCTCTCTCTGTACCTCTGTAACAAGATCCCTCCCTCCCTCTGCAAATTGTAACAAGATCCCTCCCTCCCTCTGTAAACTGTAACAAGATCCCTCCCTCCCTCTGCAAAATGTAACAAGGTCCCTCCATCCCTCTGTAAACTGTAACAAGATCCCTCCATCCCTCTGCAAAATGTAACAAGGTCCCTCCCTCCCTCTATAACTCTGTAACAAGATTCCTCCCTCCCTCTGCAAAATGTAACAAGGTCCCTCCCTCCCTCTATAACTCTGTAACAAGATTCCTCCCTCCCTCTGCAAAATGTAACAAGGTCCCTCCCTCCCTCTGTAAACTGTAACAAGATCCCTCCATCCCTCTGCCAAATGTAACAAGGTCCCTCCCTCCCTCTATAACTCTGTAACAAGATTCCTCCCTCCCTCTGCAAAATGTAACAAGGTCCCTCCCTCCCTCTGTAAACTGTAACAAGATTCCTCCCTCCCTCTGTAACTCTGCAACAACATCCCTCCCTCCCTCTGTAAACTGTAACACAATCCCTCCATCCCTCTGTAAATCTGCACCAACATCCCTCCCTCCCTCTGTAAACTGTAACACGAGCCCTCCTCCCTCCCTCTGTAAACTGTAACACGAGCCCTCCATCCCTCTGTAAACTGTAAAAAGATCCCTCCCTCCCTCTGTATCTGTGTAACAAGATCCCTCCCTCCCTCTGTAAACTGTAACACGATCCCTCCATTCCTCTGTAAACTGTAAAAAGATCCCTCCCTCCCTCTGTATCTCTGTAACAAGATCCCTCCCTCCCTCTGTAAACTGTAACAAGATCCCTTCCTCCCTCTGCAAATTGTAACAAGATCCCTCCCTCCCTCTGTAACTCCGTAACAAGATCCCTCCCTCCCTCTGTAAACTGTAACAAGATCCCTCCCTCTCTCTGCAAATTGGAACAAGGTCCCTCCCTCCCTCTGCAAATTGTAACAAGATCCCTCCCTCCCTCTGTAAACTGTAACAAGATCTATCCCTCCCTCTGCAAACTGTAACAAGATCCCTCCCTCCCTCTGTACCTCTGTAACAAGATCCCTCCCTCCCTCTGTAAACTGTAACAAGATCCCTCCCTCCCTCTGTACATCTGCAACAAGATCCGTCCCTTCCTCTGTAAACTGTAACAAGATCCCTCCCTCCCTCTCTAACTGTGTAACAAGATCCCTCCCTCCCTCAGCAAACTGTAACAAGATCCCAACCTCCCTCAGCAAATGTAACAAGATCCCTCCCTCCCTCTGCAAATTGTAAAAAGATGCCTCCATCCGTCTGTAAACTGTAAAAGGATCCCTCCCTCCATCTGTGCCTCTGTAACAAGATCCCTCCCTCTCTCTGTACCTCTGTAACAAGATCCCTCCCTCCCTCTGCAAATTGTAACAAGATCCCTCCCTCCCTCTGTAAACTGTAACAAGATCCCTCCCTCCCTCTGCAAAATGTAACAAGGTCCCTCCATCCCTCTGTAAACTGTAACAAGATCCCTCCATCCCTCTGCAAAATGTAGCAAGGTCCCTCCCTCCCTCTATAACTCTGTAACAAGATTCCTCCCTCCCTCTGCAAAATGTAACAAGGTCCCTCCCTCCCTCTATAACTCTGTAACAAGATTCCTCCCTCCCTCTGCAAAATGTAACAAGGTCCCTCCCTCCCTCTGTAAACTGTAACAAGATCCCTCCATCCCTCTGCCAAATGTAACAAGGTCCCTCCCTCCCTCTATAACTCTGTAACAAGATTCCTCCCTCCCTCTGCAAAATGTAACAAGGTCCCTCCCTCCCTCTGTAAACTGTAACAAGATTCCTCCCTCCCTCTGTAACTCTGCAACAACATCCCTCCCTCCCTCTGTAAACTGTAACACAATCCCTCCATCCCTCTGTAAATCTGCACCAACATCCCTCCCTCCCTCTGTAAACTGTAACACGAGCCCTCCTCCCTCCCTCTGTAAACTGTAACACGAGCCCTCCATCCCTCTGTAAACTGTAAAAAGATCCCTCCCTCCCTCTGTATCTCTGTAACAAGATCCCTCCCTCCCTCTGTAAACTGTAACACGATCCCTCCATTCCTCTGTAAACTGTAAAAAGATCCCTCCCTCCCTCTGTATCTCTGTAACAAGATCCCTCCCTCCCTCTGTAAACTGTAACAAGATCCCTTCCTCCCTCTGCAAATTGTAACAAGATCCCTCCCTCCCTCTGTAACTCCGTAACAAGATCCCTCCCTCCCTCTGTAAACTGTAACAAGATCCCTTCCTCCCTCTGCAAATTGTAACAAGATCCCTCCCTCCCTCTGTAACTCCGTAACAAGATCCCTCCCTTCCTCTGTAAAGCGTAACAAGATCCCTCACTCCCTCTGTAAACTGTAACAAGATCTATCCCTCCCTCTGCAAACTGTGACAAGATTTCTCCCTCCCTCTGTACCTCTGTGACAAGATCCCTCCCTCCCTCTGTAAACTGTAACAAGATCCCTCCCTCCCTCTCTAACTGTGTAACAAGATCCCTCCCTCCCTCAGCAAATTGTAACAAGATCCCTCCCTCCCTCTGCAAATTGTAACAAGATGCCTCCCTCCCTCTGTAAACTGTAACAAGATCCCTCCCTCCCTCTCTAACTGTGTAACAAGATCCCTCCCTCCCTCAGCAAATTGTAACAAGATCCCTCCCTCCCACTGCAAATTGTAACAAGATCCTTCCCTCCCTCTGCAAACTGTAACAAGACCCCAATGTCCCTCTGCAAATTGTAACAAGATCCCTCCCTCCCTCTGCAAATTGTAACAAGATGCCTCCATCCGTCTGTAAACTGTAAAAAGATCCCTCCCTCTCTCTGTAAACTGTAACATGTTCCCTCCCTCCCTCTGTAAACTGGAAGAAGATCCCTCCATCCCTCTGTAACTGTGTAACGACTTCCCTCCCTCCCTCTGTAATCTGTAACAAGATCCCTCCCTCCGTCTGTACCTCTGTAACAAGATCCCTCCCTCCCTCTGCAAACTGTAACAAGATCCCTCCCTCCCTCTGCAAACTGTAACAAGATCCCTCCCTCCCTCTGCAAATTGTAACAAGATCCCTACCTCCCTCTGTAAACTGTAACAAGATCCCTCACTCTCTCTGTAAACTGTAAAATGTTCCCTCCCTCCCTCTGCAAACTGTAACAAGATCCCTCCCTCTCTCTGCAAATTGGAACAAGGTCCCTCCCTCCCTCTGCAAATTGTAACAAGATCCCTCCCTCCCTCTGTAAACTGTAACAAGATCTATCCCTCCCTCTGCAAACTGTAACAAGATCCCTCCCTCCCTCTGTACCTCTGTAACAAGATCCCTCCCTCCCTCTGTAAACTGTAACAAGATCCCTCCCTCCCGCTCTAACTGTGTAACAAGATCCCTCCCTCCCTCTGCAAACTGTAACAAGATCCCAACCTCCCTCAGCAAATGTAACAAGATCCCTCCCTCCCTCTGCAAATTGTAAAAAGATGCCTCCATCCGTCTGTAAACTGTAAAAGGATCCCTCCCTCCATCTGTGCCTCTGTAACAAGATCCCTCCCTCCCTCTGTACCTCTGTAACAAGATCCCTCCCTCCCTCTGTAAACTGTAAAAAGATCCCTCCCTCCCTCTGCAAATTGTAACAAGATGCCTCCATTCGTCGGTAAACTGTAACAAGATCCCTCCCTCTCTCTGTAAACTGTAACATGTTCCCTCCCTCACTCTGTAAATTGGAAGAAGATCCCTCCATCCCTCTGTAACTGTGTAACGACATCCCTCCCTCCCTCTGTGACTCTGTAACAAGATCCCTCTCTTACTCTTTAACTCTGTAACAAGATCCCTCCCTCCCTCTGTAAACTGTAACAAGATCCCTCCCTCCCTCTGTAACTCTGTAACAAGATCCCTCCATCCCTCTGTAAACTGTAACAAGATCCCTCCCTCTCTCTGTACCTCTGTAACAAGATCCCTCCCTCCCTCTGCAAATTGTAACAAGATCCCTCCCTCCCTCTGTAAACTGTAACAAGATGCCTCCCTCCCTCTCCAACTCTGTAACAAGATCCCTCCCTCCCTCTGCAAATTGTAACAAGATCCCTCCATCCCTCTGTAAACTGTAACAAGATCCCTCCCTCTCTCTGTACCTCTGTAACAAGATCCCTCCCTCCCTCTGCAAATTGTAACAAGATCCCTCCCTCCCTCTGTAAACTGTAACAAGATCCCTCCCTCCCTCTGCAAAATGTAACAAGGTCCCTCCATCCCTCTGTAAACTGTAACAAGATCCCTCCATCCCTCTGCCAAATGTAACAAGGTCCCTCCCTCCCTCTATAACTCTGTAACAAGATTCCTCCCTCCCTCTGCAAAATGTAACAAGGTCCCTCCCTCCCTCTGTAAACTGTAACAAGATTCCTCCCTCCCTCTGTAACTCTGCAACAACATCCCTCCCTCCCTCTGTAAACTGTAACACAATCCCTCCATCCCTCTGTAAATCTGCACCAACATCCCTCCCTCCCTCTGTAAACTGTAACACGAGCCCTCCTCCCTCCCTCTGTAAACTGTAACACGAGCCCTCCCTCCCTCTGTATCTCTGTAACAAGATCCCTCCCTCCCTCTGTAAACTGTAACACGATCCCTCCATTCCTCTGTAAACTGTAAAAAGATCCCTCCCTCCCTCTGTATCTCTGTAACAAGATCCCGCCCTCCCTCTGTAAACTGTAACAAGATCCCTTCCTCCCTCTGCAAATTGTAACAAGATCCCTCCCTCCCTCTGTAACTCCGTAACAAGATCCCTCCCTCCCTCTGTAAACTGTAACAAGATCCCTCCCTCTCTCTGCAAATTGGAACAAGGTCCCTCCCTCCCTCTGCAAATTGTAACAAGATCCCTCCCTCCCTCTGTAAACTGTAACAAGATCTATCCCTCCCTCTGCAAACTGTAACAAGATCCCTCCCTCCCTCTGTACCTCTGTAACAAGATCCCTCCCTCCCTCTGTAAACTGTAACAAGATGCCTCCCTCCCTCTCCAACTCTGTAACAAGATCCCTCCCTCCCTCTGCAAATTGTAACAAGATCCCTCCATCCCTCTGTAAACTGTAACAAGATCCCTCCCTCTCTCTGTACCTCTGTAACAAGATCCCTCCCTCCCTCTGCAAATTGTAACAAGATCCCTCCCTCCCTCTGTAAACTGTAACAAGATCCCTCCCTCCCTCTGCAAAATGTAACAAGGTCCCTCCATCCCTCTGTAAACTGTAACAAGATCCCTCCATCCCTCTGCAAAATGTAACAAGGTCCCTCCCTCCCTCTATAACTCTGTAACAAGATTCCTCCCTCCCTCTGCAAAATGTAACAAGGTCCCTCCCTCCCTCTATAACTCTGTAACAAGATTCCTCCCTCCCTCTGCAAAATGTAACAAGGTCCCTCCCTCCCTCTGTAAACTGTAACAAGATCCCTCCATCCCTCTGCCAAATGTAACAAGGTCCCTCCCTCCCTCTATAACTCTGTAACAAGATTCCTCCCTCCCTCTGCAAAATGTAACAAGGTCCCTCCCTCCCTCTGTAAACTGTAACAAGATTCCTCCCTCCCTCTGTAACTCTGCAACAACATCCCTCCCTCCCTCTGTAAACTGTAACACAATCCCTCCATCCCTCTGTAAATCTGCACCAACATCCCTCCCTCCCTCTGTAAACTGTAACACGAGCCCTCCTCCCTCCCTCTGTAAACTGTAACACGAGCCCTCCATCCCTCTGTAAACTGTAAAAAGATCCCTCCCTCCCTCTGTATCTGTGTAACAAGATCCCTCCCTCCCTCTGTAAACTGTAACACGATCCCTCCATTCCTCTGTAAACTGTAAAAAGATCCCTCCCTCCCTCTGTATCTCTGTAACAAGATCCCTCCCTCCCTCTGTAAACTGTAACAAGATCCCTTCCTCCCTCTGCAAATTGTAACAAGATCCCTCCCTCCCTCTGTAACTCCGTAACAAGATCCCTCCCTCCCTCTGTAAACTGTAACAAGATCCCTCCCTCTCTCTGCAAATTGGAACAAGGTCCCTCCCTCCCTCTGCAAATTGTAACAAGATCCCTCCCTCCCTCTGTAAACTGTAACAAGATCTATCCCTCCCTCTGCAAACTGTAACAAGATCCCTCCCTTCCTCTGTACCTCTGTAACAAGATCCCTCCCTCCCTCTGTAAACTGTAACAAGATCCCTCCCTCCCTCTGTACATCTGCAACAAGATCCGTCCCTTCCTCTGTAAACTGTAACAAGATCCCTCCCTCCCTCTCTAACTGTGTAACAAGATCCCTCCCTCCCTCAGCAAACTGTAACAAGATCCCAACCTCCCTCAGCAAATGTAACAAGATCCCTCCCTCCCTCTGCAAATTGTAAAAAGATGCCTCCATCCGTCTGTAAACTGTAAAAGGATCCCTCCCTCCATCTGTGCCTCTGTAACAAGATCCCTCCCTCTCTCTGTACCTCTGTAACAAGATCCCTCCCTCCCTCTGCAAATTGTAACAAGATCCCTCCCTCCCTCTGTAAACTGTAACAAGATCCCTCCCTCCCTCTGCAAAATGTAACAAGGTCCCTCCATCCCTCTGTAAACTGTAACAAGATCCCTCCATCCCTCTGCAAAATGTAGCAAGGTCCCTCCCTCCCTCTATAACTCTGTAACAAGATTCCTCCCTCCCTCTGCAAAATGTAACAAGGTCCCTCCCTCCCTCTATAACTCTGTAACAAGATTCCTCCCTCCCTCTGCAAAATGTAACAAGGTCCCTCCCTCCCTCTGTAAACTGTAACAAGATCCCTCCATCCCTCTGCCAAATGTAACAAGGTCCCTCCCTCCCTCTATAACTCTGTAACAAGATTCCTCCCTCCCTCTGCAAAATGTAACAAGGTCCCTCCCTCCCTCTGTAAACTGTAACAAGATTCCTCCCTCCCTCTGTAACTCTGCAACAACATCCCTCCCTCCCTCTGTAAACTGTAACACAATCCCTCCATCCCTCTGTAAATCTGCACCAACATCCCTCCCTCCCTCTGTAAACTGTAACACGAGCCCTCCTCCCTCCCTCTGTAAACTGTAACACGAGCCCTCCATCCCTCTGTAAACTGTAAAAAGATCCCTCCCTCCCTCTGTATCTCTGTAACAAGATCCCTCCCTCCCTCTGTAAACTGTAACACGATCCCTCCATTCCTCTGTAAACTGTAAAAAGATCCCTCCCTCCCTCTGTATCTCTGTAACAAGATCCCTCCCTCCCTCTGTAAACTGTAACAAGATCCCTTCCTCCCTCTGCAAATTGTAACAAGATCCCTCCCTCCCTCTGTAACTCCGTAACAAGATCCCTCCCTCCCTCTGTAAACTGTAACAAGATCCCTTCCTCCCTCTGCAAATTGTAACAAGATCCCTCCCTCCCTCTGTAACTCCGTAACAAGATCCCTCCCTTCCTCTGTAAAGCGTAACAAGATCCCTCACTCCCTCTGTAAACTGTAACAAGATCTATCCCTCCCTCTGCAAACTGTGACAAGATTTCTCCCTCCCTCTGTACCTCTGTGACAAGATCCCTCCCTCCCTCTGTAAACTGTAACAAGATCCCTCCCTCCCTCTCTAACTGTGTAACAAGATCCCTCCCTCCCTCAGCAAATTGTAACAAGATCCCTCCCTCCCTCTGCAAATTGTAACAAGATGCCTCCCTCCCTCTGTAAACTGTAACAAGATCCCTCCCTCCCTCTCTAACTGTGTAACAAGATCCCTCCCTCCCTCAGCAAATTGTAACAAGATCCCTCCCTCCCACTGCAAATTGTAACAAGATCCTTCCCTCCCTCTGCAAACTGTAACAAGACCCCAATGTCCCTCTGCAAATTGTAACAAGATCCCTCCCTCCCTCTGCAAATTGTAACAAGATGCCTCCATCCGTCTGTAAACTGTAAAAAGATCCCTCCCTCTCTCTGTAAACTGTAACATGTTCCCTCCCTCCCTCTGTAAACTGGAAGAAGATCCCTCCATCCCTCTGTAACTGTGTAACGACTTCCCTCCCTCCCTCTGTAATCTGTAACAAGATCCCTCCCTCCGTCTGTACCTCTGTAACAAGATCCCTCCCTCCCTCTGCAAACTGTAACAAGATCCCTCCCTCCCTCTGCAAACTGTAACAAGATCCCTCCCTCCCTCTGCAAATTGTAACAAGATCCCTACCTCCCTCTGTAAACTGTAACAAGATCCCTCACTCTCTCTGTAAACTGTAACATGTTCCCTCCCTCCCTCTGCAAACTGTAACAAGATCCCTCCCTCTCTCTGCAAATTGGAACAAGGTCCCTCCCTCCCTCTGCAAATTGTAACAAGATCCCTCCCTCCCTCTGTAAACTGTAACAAGATCTATCCCTCCCTCTGCAAACTGTAACAAGATCCCTCCCTCCCTCTGTACCTCTGTAACAAGATCCCTCCCTCCCTCTGTAAACTGTAACAAGATCCCTCCCTCCCGCTCTAACTGTGTAACAAGATCCCTCCCTCCCTCTGCAAACTGTAACAAGATCCCAACCTCCCTCAGCAAATGTAACAAGATCCCTCCCTCCCTCTGCAAATTGTAAAAAGATGCCTCCATCCGTCTGTAAACTGTAAAAGGATCCCTCCCTCCATCTGTGCCTCTGTAACAAGATCCCTCCCTCCCTCTGTACCTCTGTAACAAGATCCCTCCCTCCCTCTCTAAACTGTAAAAAGATCCCTCCCTCCCTCTGCAAATTGTAACAAGATGCCTCCATTCGTCGGTAAACTGTAACAAGATCCCTCCCTCTCTCTGTAAACTGTAACATGTTCCCTCCCTCACTCTGTAAATTGGAAGAAGATCCCTCCATCCCTCTGTAACTGTGTAACGACATCCCTCCCTCCCTCTGTGACTCTGTAACAAGATCCCTCTCTTACTCTTTAACTCTGTAAGAAGATCCCTCACTCCCTTTGTAAACTGTAACAAGATCCCTACATCCCTCTGTAACTCTGTAACAAGATCCCTCCCTCCCTCTGTAAACTGTCACAAGATCCCTCCCTCCCTCTGTAACTCTGCAACAACATCCCTCCCTCCCTCTGTAAACTGCAACACAATCCCTCCATCCCTCTGTAAATCTGCACCAACATCCCTCCCTCCCTCTGTAAACTGTAACACGATCCCTCCATCCCTCTGTAAACTGTAAAAAGATCCCTCCCTCCCTCTGTATCTCTGTAACAAGATCCCTCCCTCCCTCTGTAAACTGTGACATTTTCCCTCCCTCCCTCTGCAAACTGTAACAAGGTCCCTCCCTCTCTCTGTAAACTGTAACAAGATCCCTTCCTCCCTCTGCAAATTGTAACAAGATCCCTCCCTCCCTCTGTAACTCCGTAACAAGATCCCTCCCTTCCTCTGTAAAGCGTAACAAGATCCCTCACTCCCTCTGTAAACTGTAACAAGATCTATCCCTCCCTCTGCAAACTGTGACAAGATTTCTCCCTCCCTCTGTACCTCTGTAACAAGATCCCTCCCTCCCTCTGTAAACTGTTACAAGATCTCTCCCTCCCTCTGTATCTCTGTAACAAGATCCCTCCCTCACTCTGTAAACTGTAACAAGATCCCTCCCTCCCTCTCTAACTGTGTAGCAAGATCCCTCCCTCCCGCTGCAAATTGTAACAAGATCCCTCCCTCCCTCAGCAAATTGTAACAAGATCCCTCCCTCCCTCTGCAAATTGTAACAAGATGCCTCCATCCGTCTGTAAACTGTAACAAGATCCCTACCCTCTCTAACTGTGTAACAAGATCCCTCCCTCCCTCTGCAAACTGTAACATGTTCCCTCCCTCCCTCTGTAAACTGGAAGAAGATCCCTCCATCCCTCTGTAACTGTGTAACGACATCCCTCCCTCCCTCTGTAATCTGTAACAAGATCCCTCCCTCCGTCTGTACCTCTGTAACAAGATCCCTCCCTTACTCTGTAACTCTGTAAGAAGATCCCTCACTCCCTTTGTAAACTGTACCAAGATCCCGCCCTCCCTCTGTAAATTGTAACAAGATCCCTCTCTCCCTCTTTACCTCTGTAACAAGATCCCTCCCTCCCTC
Source organism: Chiloscyllium punctatum (assembly GCF_047496795.1). Lineage (NCBI taxonomy): Eukaryota > Metazoa > Chordata > Chondrichthyes > Orectolobiformes > Hemiscylliidae > Chiloscyllium > Chiloscyllium punctatum. The sequence goes on along the minus strand of NC_092787.1, from coordinate 41,495,911 downwards.
TCTAACTGTGTTACAAGATCCCTACCTCCCACTGCAAATTGTAACAAGATCCCTACCTCCCTCTGCAAACTGTAACAAGATCCCAACCTCCCTCTGCAAATTGTAACAAGATCCCTCCCTCCCTCTGCAAACTGTAACAAGATCCCTCCCTCCCTCCCTCTGTAAACTGTAACAAGATCCCTCCCTCCCTCTGTAAACTGTAACAAGATCTCTCACTCCCTCTGTAACTCTATAACACGATCCCTGCCTCCCTCTGTAAACTGTAACAATTTCCCTCCCTCCCTCTGTAACTCTGCAACAAGATCCCTCCCTCCCTCTGTAAACTGTAAGAGGATCCCTCCCTCCCTCTGTAAACTCTAACAAGGTCCCTCCGTCCCTCTGCAAATTGTAATAAGATCCCTCCCTCCCTCTGGAACTGTGTAACATGATCCCTCCCTCCCTCTGCAAATTGTAACAAGATCCCGACATCCCTCTGCACACTGTAAGAAGATTCCTCCCTCCCTCTGTAAACTGTAACATGATCCCTCCCTCCCTCTGTAATTCTGGAACAAGATCCCTCCCTCCCTCTGTAAACTGTAACACGATCCGTCCCTCCCTCTGTAAACAGTAACAAGTTCCCTCCCTCCCTCTGTAACTCTGTAACAAGATTCCTCCCTCCCTCTGTAAACTGTATCAAGATCCCTCCCTCCCTCTGCAAAATGTAACAAGGTCCCTCCCTCCCTCTGTAACTCTGTAACAAGATTCCTCCCTCCCTCTGTAAACTGTAACAAGATCCCTCCCTCCCTCTGCAAAATGTAACAAGGTCCCTCCCTCTCTCTGTAAACTGTAACAAGATTCCTCCCTCCCTCTGTAAACTGTAACAAGATCCCTCCATCCGTCTGCAAAATGTAACAAGGTCCCTCCCTCCCTCTGTAACTCTGTAACAAGATTCCTCCCTCCCTCTGCAAAATGTAACAAGGTCCCTCCCTCCCTCTGTAACTCTGTAACAAGATCCCTCCCTCCCTCTGTAAACTGTAACAAGATTCCTCCCTCCCTCTGTAAACTGTAACAAGATCCCTCCATCCTCAGCAAAATGTAACAAGGTCCCTCCCTCCCTCTGTAAACTCTAACAAGATCCCTACCTCCCTCTGCAAACTGTAACAAGATCCCTCCCTCCCTCTGCAAATTGTAACAAGATCCCTCCATCCCTCTGTAAACTGTAACAAGATCCCTCACTCTCTCTGTACCTCTGAAACAGGATCCCTCCCTCCCTCTGCAAATTGTAACAAGATCCCTCCCTCCCTCTGTAAACTGTAACAAGATGCCTCCCTCCCTCTCCAACTCCGTAACAAGATCCCTCCCTCTGTACCTCTGAAACAAGATCCGTCCCTCCCTCTGTAAACTGTAACAAGATCCCTCCCTCCCTCTCTAACTGTGTAACAAGATCCCTCCCTCCCGCTGCAAATTGTAACAAGATCCCAACTTCCCTCTGCAAATTGTAACAAGATCCCTCCCTCCCTCTGCAAATTGTAACAAGATGCCTCCATCTGTCTGTAAACTGTAAGAAGATCCCTCCCTCCATCTGTACCTCTGTAACAAGATCCCTCCCTCCCTCTGCAAATTGTAACATGTTCCCTCCCTCCCTCTGTAAACTGTAACAAGATCCCTCCCTCCCTCTGTACCTCTGTAACAAGATCCCTCCCTCCCTCTGTAAACTGTAACAAGATCCCTCCCTCCCTCTGCAAACTGTAACATGTTCCCTCCCTCCCTCTGCAAACTGTAACAAGATCCCTCCCTCTCTCTGCAAATTGGAACAAGGTCCCTCCCTCCCTCTGCAAATTGTAACAAGATCCATCCCTCCCTCTGTACACTGTAACAAGATCTATCCCTCCCTCTGCAAACTGTAACAAGATCCCTCCCTCCCTCTGTACCTCTGTAACAAGATCCCTCCCTCCCTCTGTAAACTGTAACAAGATCCCTCCCTCCCTCTGTAAACTGTAACAAGATCCCTCCCTCCCGCTCTAACTGTGTAACAAGATCCCTCCCTCCCTCTGCAAACTGTAACAAGATCCCAACCTCCCTCAGCAAATGTAACAAGATCCCTCCCTCCCTCTGCAAATTGTAAAAAGATGCCTCCATCCGTCTGTAAACTGTAAAAGGATCCATCCCTCCATCTGTGCCTCTGTAACAAGATCCCTCCCTCCCTCTGTACCTCTGTAACAAGATCCCTCCCTCCCTCTGTAAACTGTAAAAAGTTCCCTCCCTCCCTCTGCAAATTGTAACAAGATGCCTCCATTCGTCGGTAAACTGTAAAAAGATCCCTCCCTCTCTCTGTAAACTGTAACATGTTCCCTCCCACCCTCTGTAAACTGTAACAAGATCCCTCCACCCCTCTGTAACTCTGTAACGACATCCCTCCCTCCCTCTGTGACTCTGTAACAAGATCCCTCTCTTACTCTTTAACTCTGTAAGAAGATCCCTCACTCCCTTTGTAAACTGTAACAAGATCCCTACATCCCTCTGTAACTCTGTAACATGATCCCTCCCTCCCTCTGTAATTCTGGAACAAGATCCCTCCCTCCCTCTGTAACTCTGTAACAACATCCCTCCCTCCCTCTGTAAACTGTCACAAGATCCCTCCCTCCCTCTGTAACTCTGCAACAACATCCCTCCCTCCCTCTGTAAACTGCAACACAATCCCTCCATCCCTCTGTAAATCTGCACCAACATCCCTCCCTCCCTCTGTAAACTGTAACACGATCCCTCCATCCCTCTGTAAACTGTAAAAAGATCCCTCCCTCCCTCTGTATCTCTGTAACAAGATCCCTCCCTCCCTCTGTAAACTGTGACATTTTCCCTCCCTCCCTCTGCAAACTGTAACAAAGTCCCTCCCTCTCTCTGTAAACTGTAACAAGATCCCTTCCTCCCTCTGCAAATTGTAACAAGATCCCTCCCTCCCTCTGTAACTCCGTAACAAGATCCCTCCCTTCCTCTGTAAAGCGTAACAAGATCCCTCACTCCCTCTGTAAACTGTAACAAGATCTATCCCTCCCTCTGCAAACTGTGACAAGATTTCTCCCTCCCTCTGTACCTCTGTAACAAGATCCCTCCCTCCCTCTGTAAACTGTTACAAGATCTCTCCCTCCCTCTGTATCTCTGTAACAAGATCCCTCCCTCACTCTGTAAACTGTAACAAGATCCCTCCCTCCCTCTCTAACTGTGTCGCAAGATCCCTCCCTCCCGCTGCAAATTGTAACAAGATCCCTCCCTCCCTCAGCAAATTGTAACAACATCCCTCCCTCCCTCTGCAAATTGTAACAAGATGCCTCCATCCGTCTGTAAACTGTAACAAGATCCCTACCCTCTCTAACTGTGTAACAAGATCCCTCCCTCCCTCTGCAAACTGTAACATGTTCCCTCCCTCCCTCTGTAAACTGGAAGAAGATCCCTCCATCCCTCTGTAACTGTGTAACGACATCCCTCCCTCCCTCTGTAATCTGTAACAAGATCCCTCCCTCCGTCTGTACCTCTGTAACAAGATCCCTCCCTTACTCTGTAACTCTGTAAGAAGATCCCTCACTCCCTTTGTAAACTGTACCAAGATCCCGCCCTCCCTCTGTAAACTGTAACAAGATCCCTCTCTCCCTCTTTACCTCTGTAACAAGATCCCTCCCTCCCTCTCTAACTGTGTTACAAGATCCCTACCTCCCACTGCAAATTGTAACAAGATCCCTACCTCCCTCTGCAAACTGTAACAAGATCCCAACCTCCCTCTGCAAATTGTAACAAGATCCCTCCCTCCCTCTGCAAACTGTAACAAGATCCCTCCCTCCCTCCCTCTGTAAACTGTAACAAGATCCCTCCCTCCCTCTGTAAACTGTAACAAGATCTCTCACTCCCTCTGTAACTCTATAACACGATCCCTGCCTCCCTCTGTAAACTGTAACAATTTCCCTCCCTCCCTCTGTAACTCTGTAACAAGATCCCTCCCTCCCTCTGTAAACTGTAAGAGGATCCCTCCCTCCCTCTGTAAACTCTAACAAGGTCCCTCCGTCCCTCTGCAAATTGTAATAAGATCCCTCCCTCCCTCTGGAAATGTGTAACATGATCCCTCCCTCCCTCTGCAAATTGTAACAAGATCCCGACATCCCTCTGCACACTGTAAGAAGATTCCTCCCTCCCTCTGTAAACTGTAACATGATCCCTCCCTCCCTCTGTAATTCTGGAACAAGATCCCTCCCTCCCTATGTAAACTGTAACACGATCCGTCCCTCCCTCTGTAAACAGTAACAAGTTCCCTCCCTCCCTCTGTAACTCTGTAACAAGATTCCTCCCTTCCTCTGTAAACTGTAACAAGATCCCTCCCTCCCTCTGCAAAATGTAACAAGGTCCCTCCCTCCCTCTGTAACTCTGTAACAAGATTCCTCCCTCCCTCTGTAAACTGTAACAAGATCCCTCCCTCCCTCTGCAAAATGTAACAAGGTCCCTCCCTCCATCTGTAAACTGTAACAAGATTCCTCCCTCCCTCTGTAAACTGTAACAAGATCCCTCCATCCGTCTGCAAAATGTAACAAGGTCCCTCCCTCCCTCTGTAACTCTGTAACAAGATTCCTCCCTCCCTCTGCAAAATGTAACAAGGTCCCTCCCTCCCTCTGTAACTCTGTAACAAGATCCCTCCCTCCCTCTGTAAACTGTAACAAGATCCCCCCCTCCCTCTGTAACTCTGTAACAAGATCCCTCCCTCCCTCTGTAAACTGTAACAAGATCCCTCCATCCTCTGCAAAATGTAACAAGGTCCCTCCCTCCCTCTGTAAACTGTAACAAGATCCCTACCTCCCTCTGCAAACTGTAACAAGATCCCTCCCTCCCTCTGCAAATTGTAACAAGATCCCTCCATCCCTCTGTAAACTGTAAAAAGATCCCTCACTCTCTCTGTACCTCTGTAACAAGATCCCTCACTCCCTCTGCAAATTGTAACAAGATCCCTCCCTCCCTCTGTAAACTGTAACAAGATGCCTCCCTCCTTCTCCAACTCCGTAACAAGATCCCTCCCTCCCTCTGTACCTCTGAAACAAGATCCGTCCCTCCCTCTGTAAACTGTAACAAGATCCCTCCCTCCCTCTCTAACTGTGTAACAAGATCCCTCCCTCCCGCTGCAAATTGTAACAAGATCCCAACCTCCCTCTGCAAATTGTAACAAGATCCCTCCCTCCCTCTGCAAATTGTAACAAGATGCCTCCATCTGTCTGTAAACTGTAAGAAGATCCCTCCCTCCATCTGTACCTCTGTAACAAGATCCCTCCCTCCCTCTGTAAACTGTAACAAGATCCCATCCTCCCTCTGCAAATTGTAACATGTTCCCTCCCTCCCTCTGTAAACTGTAACAAGATCCCTCCCTCCCTCTGTACCTCTGTAACAAGATCCCTCCCTCCCTCTGTAAACTGTAACAAGATCCCTCCCTCCCTCTGTACCTCTGTAACAAGATCCGTCCCTCCCTCTGTAAACTGTAACATGATCCCTCCCTCCCTCTCTAACTGTGTAACAAGATCCCTCCCTCCCTCTGCAAACTGTAACAAGATCCCAACCTCCCTCAGCAAATGTAACAAGATCCCTCCCTCCCTCTGCAAATTGTAACAAGATGCCTCCATCCGTCTGTAAACTGTAAAAAGATACCTCCCTCTCTCTGTAAACTGTAACATGTTCCCTCCCTCCCTCTGTAAACTGGAAGAAGATCCCTCCATCCCTCTGTAACTCTGTAACGACATCCCTCCCTCCCTCTGTGACTCTGTAACAAGATCCCTCCCTTATTCTGTAACTCTGTAAGAATATCCCTCACTCCCTTTGTAAACTGTAACAAGATCCCTACATCCCTCTGTAACTCTGTAACATGATCCCTCCCTCCCTCTGTAATTCTGGAACAAGATCCCTCCCTCCCTCTGTAACTCTGTAACAACATCCCTCCCTCCCTCTGTAAACTGTCACAAGATCCCTCCCTCCCTCTGTAACTCTGCAACAACATCCCTTCCTTCCTCTGTAAACTGTAACACGATCCCTCCATCCCTCTGTAAACTGTAACAAGATCCCACCCTCCCTCTGTATCTCTGTAACAAGATCCCTCCCTCCCTCTGTAAACTGTAACAAGATTCCGCCCTCCCTCTGTAAACTGTAACAAGATCCCTACATCCCTCTGCACACTGTAACAAGATTCCTCCGTCCCTCTGTAACTCTGTAACATGATCCTTCCCTCTGTAATTCTGGAACAAGTTCCCTCCCTCCCTCTGTCGACTGTAACACGATTCCTCCATCCCTCTGTAAACTGTAACAAGATCCCTCCCTCCCTCTGCAAAATGTAACAAGGTCCCTCCCTCCCTCTGTAAACTGTAACAAGATCCCAACCTCCCTCTTCAAATTGTAACAAGATCCCTCCCTCCCTCTGCAAACTGTAACAAGATCCCTCCCTCCCTCTGTAAACTGTAACAAGATCCCTCCCTCCCTCTGTAAACTGTAACAAGAACACTCACTCCCTCTGTAACTCTATAACACGATCCCTGCCTCCCTCTGTAAATTGTAACAATTTCCCTCCCTCCCTCTGTAACTCTGTAACAAGATCCCTCCCTCCCTCTGTAAACTGTAAGAGGATCCCTCCCTCCCTCTGTAAACTCTAACAAGGTCCCTCCGTCCCTCTGCAAATTGTAACAAGATCCCTCCCTCCCTCTGGAACTGTGTAACACGATCCCTCCCTCCCTCTGCAAATTGTAACAAGATCCCTCCATCCCTCTGTAACTCTGTAACGACATCCCTCCCTCCCTCTGTGACTCTGTAACAAGATCCCTCTCTTACTCTGTAACTCTGTAAGAAGATCCCTCACTCCCTTTGTAAACTGTAACAAGATCCCTACATCCCTCTGTAACTCTGTAACATGATCCCTCCCTCCCTCTGTAATTCTGGAACAAGATCCCTCCCTCCCTCTGTAACTCTGTAACAACATCCCTCCCTCCCTCTGTAAACTGTCACAAGATCCCTCCCTCCCTCTGTAACTCTGCAACAACATCCCTCCCTCCCTCTGTAAACTGTAACACAATCCCTCCATCCCTCTGTAAATCTGCACCAACATCCCTCCCTCCCCCTGTAAACTGTAACACGATCCCTCCATCCCTCTGTAAACTGTAAAAAGATCCCTCCCTCCCTCTGTATCTCTGTAACAAGATCCCTCCCTCCCTCTGTAAACTGTGACATTTTCCCTCCCTCCCTCTGCAAACTGTAACAAGGTCCCTCCCTCTCTCTGTAACTCTGTAACAAGAAACTTCTCTCCCTCTATAAATTGTAACAAGATCCCTCCCTCCCTCTGTAAACTGTAACAAGATCCCTCCCTTCCTCTGTAAAGCGTAACAAGATCCCACACTCCCTCTGTAAACTGTAACAAGATCTATCCCTCCCTCTGCAAACTGTGACAAGATTTCTCCCTCCCTCTGTACCTCTGTAACAAGATCCCTCCCTCCCTCTGTAAACTGTTACAAGATCTCTCCCTCCCTCTGTATCTCTGTAACAAGATCCCTCCCTCACTCTGTAAACTGTAACAAGATCCCTCCCTCCCTCTCTAACTGTGTAGCAAGATCCCTCCCTCCCGCTGCAAATTGTAACAAGATCCCTCCCTCCCTCAGCAAATTGTAACAAGATCCCTCCCTCTGCAAATTGTAAAAAGATGCCTCCAACCGTCTGTAAACTGTAAAAAGATCCCTACCCTCTCTAACTGTGTAACAAGATCCCTCCCTCCCGCTGCAAATTGTAACAAGATCCCTCCCTCCCTCTGCAAACTGTAACATGTTCCCTCCCTCCCTCTGTAAACTGGAAGAAGATCCCTCCATTCCTCTGTAACTGTGTAACGACATCCCTCCCTCCCTCTGTAATCTGTAACAAGATCCCTCCCTCCGTCTGTACCTCTGTAACAGGATCCCTCCCTTACTCTGTAACTCTGTAAGAAGATCCCTCACTCCCTTTGTAAACTGTACCAAGATCCCGCCCTCCCTCTGCAAACTGTAACAAGATCCCTCCGTCCCTCCCTCTGTAAACTGTAACAAGATCCCTCCCTCCCTCTGTAAACTGTAACAAGATCTCTCACTCCCTCTCTAACTGTGTAACAAGATCCCTACCTCCCACTGCAAATTGTAACAAGATCCCTACCTCCCTCTGCAAACTGTAACAAGATCCCAACCTCCCTCTGCAAATTGTAACAAGATCCCTCCCTCCCTCTGCAAACTGTAACAAGATCCCTCCCTCCCTCCCTCTGTAAACTGTAACAAGATCCCTCCCTCCCTCTGTAAACTGTAACAAGATCCCTCCCTCCCTCTGTAACTCTATAACACGATCCCTGCCTCCCTCTGTAAACTGTAACAATTTCCCTCCCTCCCTCTGTAACTCTGTAACAAGATCCCTCCCTCCCTCTGTAATTCTGGAACAAGATCCCTCCCTCCCTCTGTCAACTGTAACATGATCCCTCCCGCCCTCTGTAAACTGTCACAAGATCCCTCCCTCCCTCTGTAACTCTGCAACAACATCCCTCCCTCCCACTGTAAACTGTAATACGATCCCTCCATCCCTCTGTAAAATGTAACAAGATCCCTCCCTCCCTCTGTATCTCTGTACCAAGATCCCTCCCTCCCTCTGTAAACTGTAACACGATCCGTCCCTCCCTCTGTAACTCTGTAACAAGATTCCTCCCGCCCTCTGTAAACTGTAACAAGATCCCTCCATCCCTCTGCAAAATGTAACAAGGCCCCTCCCTCCCTCTGTAACTCTGTAACAAGATTCCTCCCTCCCTCTGTAAACTGTAACAAGATCCCTCCCTCCCTCTGCAAAATGTAACAAGGTCCCTCCCTCCCTCTGTAAACTGTAACAAGATTCCTCCCTCCCTCTGTAAACTGTAACAAGATCCCTCCATCCTCTGCAAAATGTAACAAGGTCCCTCCCTCCCTCTGTAAACTGTAACAAGATCCCTCCCTCCCTCTGCAAATTGTCACAAGATCCCTCCCTCCCTCTGTAAACTGTAACAAGATGCCTCCATCCCTCTCCAACTCCGTAACAAGATCCCTCCCTCCCTCTGTAAACTGTAACAAGATCTATCCCTCCCTCAGCAAACTAGAACAAGATCCCTCCATCCCTCTGTAAACTGTAACAAGATCCCATCCTCCCTCTGCAAATTGTAACATGTTCCCTCCCTCCCTCTGTAAACTGTAACAAGATCCCTCCCTCCCTCTGTACCTCTGTAACAAGATCCGTCCCTCCCTCTGTAAACTGTAACAAGATCCCTCCCTCCCTCTCTAACTGTGTAACAAGATCCCTCCCTCGCTCTGCAAACTGTAACAAGATCCCAACCTCCCTCAGCAAATTGTAACAAGATCCCTCCCTCCCGCTGCAAATTGTAACAAGATCCCGACCTCCCTCTGCAAACTGTAACAAGATCCCAACCTCCCTCAGCAAATTGTAACAAGATCCCTCCCTCCCGCTGCAAATTGTAACAAGATCCCGACCTCCCTCTGCAAACTGTAACAAGATCCAACCTCCCTCAGCAAATTGTAACAAGATCCCTCCCTCCCTCTGCAAATTGTAACAAGATGCCTCCATCCGTCTGTAAACTGTAAAAGGATCCCTCCCTCCATCTGTGCCTCTGTAACAAGATCCCTCCCTCCCTCTGTAAACTGTAACAAGATCCCTCCCTCCCTCTGTCCCTCTGTAACAAGATCACTCCCTCCCTCTGCAAATTGTAACAAGATGCCTCCATCCGTCTGTAAACTGTAAAAAGATCCCTCCCTCTCTCTGTAAACTGTAACATGTTCACTCCCTCCCTCTGTAAACTGGAAGAAGATCCCTCCATCCCTCTGTAACTCTGTAACGACATCCCTCCCTCCCTCTGTGACTCTGTAACAAGATCCCTCCCTTATTCTGTAACTCTGTAAGAAGATCCCTCACTCCCTTTGTAAACTGTAACAAGATCCCTACATCCCTCTGTAACTCTGTAACATGATCCCTCCCTCCCTCTGCAATTCTGGGACAAGATCCCTCCCTCCCTCTGTAACTCTGTAACAACATCCCTCCCTCCCTCTGTAAACTGTCACAAGATCCCTCCCTCCCTCTGTAACTCTGCAACAACATCCCTTCCTTCCTCTGTAAACTGTAACACGATCCCTCCATTCCTCTGTAAACTGTAACAAGATCCCACCCTCCCTCTGTATCTCTGTAACAAGATCCCTCCCTCCCTCTGTAAACTGTAACAAGATTCCGCCCTCCCTCTGTAAACTGTAACAAGATCCCTACATCCCTCTGCACACTGTAACAAGATTCCTCCATCCCTCTGTAACTCTGTAACATGATCCTTCCCTCTGTAATTCTGGAACAAGTTCCCTCCCTCCCTCTGTCAACTGTAACACGATTCCTCCATCCCTCTGTAAACTGTAACAAGATCCCTCCCTCCCTCTGCAAAATGTAACAAGATCCCTACATCCATCTGCACACTGTAACAAGATTCCTCCGTCCCTCTGTAACTCTGTAACATGATCCTTCCCTCTGTAATTCTGGAACAAGTTCCCTGCCTCCCTCTGTCAACTGTAACACGATTCCTCCATCCCTCTGTAAACTGTAACAAGATCCCTCCCTCCCTTTGTAAACTGTACCAAGATCCCGCCCTCCCTCTGTAAACTGTAACAAGATCCCTCTCTCCCTCTTTACCTCTGTAACAAGATCCCTCCCTCCCTCTCTAACTGTGTTACAAGATCCCTACCTCCCACTGCAAATTGTAACAAGATCCCTACCTCCCTCTGCAAACTGTAACAAGATCCCAACCTCCCTCTGCAAATTGTAACAAGATCCCTCCCTCCCTCTGCAAACTGTAACAAGATCCCTCCCTCCCTCCCTCTGTAAACTGTAACAAGATCCCTCCCTCCCTCTGTACACTGTAACAAGATCTCTCACTCCCTCTGTAACTCTATAACACGATCCCTACCTCCCTCTGCAAACTGTAACAAGATCCCAACCTCCCTCTACAAATTGTAACAAGATCCCTCCCTCCCTCTGCAAACTGTAACAAGATCCCTCCCTCCCTCCCTCTGTAAACTCTAACAAGGTCCCTCCGTCCCTCTGCAAATTGTAACAAGATCCCTCCCTCCCTCTGGAACTGTGTAACACGATCCCTCCCTCCCTCTGCAAATTGTAACAAGATCCCGACATCCCTCTGCACACTGTAAGAAGATTCCTCCCTCCCTCTGTAAACTGTAACATGATCCCTCCCTCCCTCTGTAATTCTGGAACAAGATCCCTCCCTCCCTCTGTCAACTGTAACATGATCCCTCCCTCCCTCTGTAAACTGTCACAAGTTCCCTCCCTCCCTCTGTAACTCTGTAACAAGATTCCTCCCTCCCTCTGTAAACTGTAACACGATCCCTCCATCCCTCTGTAAAATGTAACAAGATCCCTCCCTCCCTCTGTATCTCTGTACCAAGATCCCTCCCTCCCTCTGTAAACTGTAACACGATCCGTCCCTCCCTCTGTAAACTGTAACAAGTTCCCTCCCTCCCTCTGTAACTCTGTAACAAGATTCCTCCCTCCCTCTGTAACTCTGCAACAACATCCCTCCCTCCCTCTGTAAACTGTAACACGATCCCTCCATCCCTCTGTAAAATGTAACAAGATCCCTCCCTCCCTCTGTATCTCTGTACCAAGATCCCTCCCTCCCTCTGTAAACTGTAACACGATCCGTCCCTCCCTCTGTAAACTGTAAGAAGATCCCTCCCTCCATCTGTACCTCTGTAACAAGATCCCTCCCTCCCTCTGTAAACTGTAACAAGATCCCTCCCTCCCTCTGTACCTCTGTAACAAGATCCATCCCTCCCTCTGTAAACTGTAACAAGATCCCTCCCTCCCTCTCTAACTGTGTAACAAGATCCCTCCCTCGCTCTGCAAACTGTAACAAGATCCCAACCTCCCTCAGCAAATTGTAACAAGATCCCTCCCTCCCGCTGCAAATTGTAACAAGATCCCGACCTCCCTCTGCAAACTGTAACAAGATCCCAACCTCCCTCAGCAAATTGTAACAAGATCCCTCCCTCCCGCTGCAAATTGTAACAAGATCCCGACCTCCCTCTGCAAACTGTAACAAGATCCAACCTCCCTCAGCAAATTGTAACAAGATCCCTCCCTCCCTCTGCAAATTGTAACAAGATGCCTCCATCCGTCTGTAAACTGTAAAAGGATCCCTCCCTCCATCTGTGCCTCTGTAACAAGATCCCTCCCTCCCTCTGTAAACTGTAACAAGATCCCTCCCTCCCTCTGTCCCTCTGTAACAAGATCCCTCCCTCCCTCTGCAAATTGTAACAAGATGCCTCCATCCGTCTGTAAACTGTAAAAAGATCCCTCCCTCTCTCTGTAAACTGTAACATGTTCACTCCCTCCCTCTGTAAACTGGAAGAAGATCCCTCCATCCCTCTGTAACTCTGTAACGACATCCCTCCCTCCCTCTGTGACTCTGTAACAAGATCCCTCCCTTATTCTGTAACTCTGTAAGAAGATCCCTCACTCCCTTTGTAAACTGTAACAAGATCCCTACATCCCTCTGTAACTCTGTAACATGATCCCTCCCTCCCTCTGCAATTCTGGAACAAGATCCCTCCCTCCCTCTGTAACTCTGTAACAACATCCCTCCCTCCCTCTGTAAACTGTCACAAGATCCCTCCCTCCCTCTGTAACTCTGCAACAACATCCCTTCCTTCCTCTGTAAACTGTAACACGATCCCTCCATCCCTCTGTAAACTGTAACAAGATCCCACCCTCCCTCTGTATCTCTGTAACAAGATCCCTCCCTCCCTCTGTAAACTGTAACAAGATTCCGCCCTCCCTCTGTAAACTGTAACAAGATCCCTACATCCCTCTGCACACTGTAACAAGATTCCTCCATCCCTCTGTAACTCTGTAACATGATCCTTCCCTCTGTAATTCTGGAACAAGTTCCCTCCCTCCCTCTGTCAACTGTAACACGATTCCTCCATCCCTCTGTAAACTGTAACAAGATCCCTCCCTCCCTCTGCAAAATGTAACAAGATCCCTACATCCCTCTGCACACTGTAACAAGATTCCTCCGTCCCTCTGTAACTCTGTAACATGATCCTTCCCTCTGTAATTCTGGAACAAGTTCCCTGCCTCCCTCTGTCAACTGTAACACGATTCCTCCAACCCTCTGTAAACTGTAACAAGATCCCTCCCTCCCTTTGTAAACTGTACCAAGATCCCGCCCTCCCTCTGTAAACTGTAACAAGATCCCTCTCTCCCTCTTTACCTCTGTAACAAGATCCCTCCCTCCCTCTCTAACTGTGTTACAAGATCCCTACCTCCCACTGCAAATTGTAACAAGATCCCTACCTCCCTCTGCAAACTGTAACAAGATCCCAACCTCCCTCTGCAAATTGTAACAAGATCCCTCCCTCCCTCTGCAAACTGTAACAAGATCCCTCCCTCCCTCCCTCTGTAAACTGTAACAAGATCCCTCCCTCCCTCTGTAAACTGTAACAAGATCTCTCACTCCCTCTGTAACTCTATAACACGATCCCTACCTCCCTCTGCAAACTGTAACAAGATCCCAACCTCCCTCTGCAAATTGTAACAAGATCCCTCCCTCCCTCTGCAAACTGTAACAAGATCCCTCCCTCCCTCCCTCTGTAAACTCTAACAAGGTCCCTCCGTCCCTCTGCAAATTGTAACAAGATCCCTCCCTCCCTCTGGAACTGTGTAACACGATCCCTCCCTCCCTCTGCAAATTGTAACAAGATCCCGACATCCCTCTGCACACTGTAAGAAGATTCCTCCCTCCCTCTGTAAACTGTAACATGATCCCTCCCTCCCTCTGTAATTCTGGAACAAGATCCCTCCCTCCCTCTGTCAACTGTAACATGATCCCTCCCTCCCTCTGTAAACTGTCACAAGATCCCTCCCTCCCTCTGTAACTCTGCAACAACATCCCTCCCTCCCTCTGTAAACTGTAACACGTTCCCTCCATCCCTCTGTAAAATGTAACAAGATCCCTCCCTCCCTCTGTATCTCTGTACCAAGATCCCTCCCTCCCTCTGTAAACTGTAACACGATCCGTCCCTCCCTCTGTAAACTGTAACAAGTTCCCTCCCTCCCTCTGTAACTCTGTAACAAGATTCCTCCCTCCCTCTGTAAACTGTAACAAGATCCCTCCATCCCTCTGCAAAATGTAACAATGTCCCTCCCTCCCTCTGTAACTCTGTAACAAGATTCCTCCCTCCCTCTGTAAACTGTAACAAGATCCCTCCATCCCTCTGCAAAATGTAACAAGGACCCTCCCTCCCTCTGTAACTCTGTAACAAGATTCCTCCCTCCCTCTGCAAAATGTAACAAGGTCCCTCCCTCCCTCTGTAAACTGTAACAAGATCCCTCCATCCTCTGCAAAATGTAACAAGGTCCCTCCCTCCCTCTGTAAACTGTAACAAGATTCCTCCCTCCCTCTGTAAACTGTAACAAGATCCCTACCTCCCTCTGTAAACTGTAACAAGATCCCTCCCTCCCTCTGCAAATTGTAACAAGATCCCTCCATCCCTCTGTAAACTGTAACAAGATCCCTCACTCTCTCTGTACCTCTGTAACAAGATCCCTCCCTCCCTCTGCAAATTGTAACAAGATCCCTCCCTCCCTCTGTAAACTGTAACAAGATGCCTCCCTCCCTCTCCAACTCCGTAACAAGATCCCTCCCTCCCTCTGTAAACTGTAACAAGATCTATCCCTCCCTCAGCAAACTAGAACAAGATTCCTCCCTCCCTCTGTACCTCTGAAACAAGATCCGTCCCTCCCTCTGTAAACTGTAACAAGATCCCTCCCTCCCTCTCTAACTGTGTAACAAGATCCCTCCCTCCCGCTGCAAATTGTAACAAGATCCCTCCCTCCCTCTGCAAATTGTAACAAGATGCCTCCATCTGTCTGTAAACTGTAAGAAGATCCCTCCCTCCATCTGTACCTCTGTAACAAGATCCCTCCCTCCCTCTGTAAACTGTAACAAGATCCCATCCTCCCTCTGCAAATTGTAACATGTTCCCTCCCTCCCTCTGTAAACTGTAACAAGATCCCTCCCTCCCTCTGTAACTCTGTAACAAGATCCCTCCCTCCCTCTGTAAACTGTAACAAGATCCCTCCCTCTGTACCTCTGTAACAAGATCCGTCCCTCCCTCTGTAAACTGTAACAAGATCCCTCCCTCCCTCTCTAACTGTGTAACAAGATCCCTCCCTCCCTCTGCAAACTGTAACAAGATCCCAACCTCCCTCAGCAAATTGTAACAAGATCCCTCCCTCCCGCTGCAAATTGTAACAAGATCCCGACCTCCCTCTGCAAACTGTAACAAGATCCAACCTCCCTCAGCAAATTGTAACAAGATCCCTCCCTCCCTCTGCAAATTGTAACAAGATGCCTCCATCCGTCTGTTAACTGTAAAAGGATCCCTCCCTCCATCTGTGCCTCTGTAACAAGATCCCTCCCTCCCTCTGTAAACTGTAACAAGATCCCTCCCTCCCTCTGTCCCTCTGTAACAAGATCCCTCCCTCCCTCTGCAAATTGTAACACGATGACTCCATCCGTCTGTAAACTGTAAAAAGATCCCTCCCTCTCTCTGTAAACTGTAACATGTTCCCTCCCTCCATCTGTACCTCTGTAACAAGATCCCTCCCTCCCTCTGTAAACTGTAACAAGATCCCATCCTCCCTCTGCAAATTGTAACATGTTCCCTCCCTCCCTCTGTAAACTGGAAGAAGATCCCTCCATCCCTCTGTAACTCTGTAACGACATCCCTCCCTCCCTCTGTGACTCTGTAACAAGATCCCTCCCTTATTCTGTAACTCTGTAAGAAGATCCCTCACTCCCTTTGTAAACTGTAACAAGATCCCTACATCCCTCTGTAACTCTGTAACATGATCCCTCCCTCCCTCTGTAATTCTGGAACAAGATCCCTCCCTCCCTCTGCAACTCTGTAACAACATCCCTCCCTCCCTCTGTAAACTGTCACAAGATCCCTCCCTCCCTCTGTAACTCTGCAACAACATCCCTTCCTTCCTCTGTAAACTGTAACACGATCCCTCCATCCCTCTGTAAACTGTAACAAGATCCCACCCTCCCTCTGTATCTCTGTAACAAGATCCCTCCCTCCCTCTGTATCTCTGTAACAAGATCCCTCCCTCCCTCTGTAAACTGTAACAAGATCCCTACATCCCTCTGCACACTGTAACAAGATTCCTCCGTCCCTCTGTAACTCTGTAACATGATCCTTCCCTCTGTAATTCTGGAACAAGTTCCCTCCCTCCCTCTGTCAACTGTAACACGATTCCTCCATCCCTCTGTAAACTGTAACAAGATCCCTCCCTCCCTCTGCAAAATGTAACAAGGTCCCTCCCTCCCTCTGTAAACTGTAACAAGATCCCTCCCTCCCTCTGTAAACAGTAACAAGATACTACTCTCCCTCTTTACCTCTGGAACAAGATCCTTCCCTCCCTCTCTAACTGTGTAACAAGATCCGTCCCTCCTGCTGCAAATTGTATCAAGATCCCTACCTCCCTCTGCAAATTGTAACAACATCCCTCCCTCCCTCTGTTAAGTATAACAAGATGCCTCCATCAGTCTGTAAACTGTAAAAAGATCCCTCCCTCTCTCTGTAAACTGTAACATGTTCCCTCCCTCCCTATGTAAACTGGAAGAAGATACCTCCATCCCTCTGTAACTCTGTAATGACATCCCGCCCTCCCTCTGTAAACTGTAACAAGATCCCTCCCTCCCTCTGTAACTCTGTAACAAGATCCCTGCCTCCCTCTGTAAACTGTAACAAGATCACTCTGTCCCTCTTTACCTCTGTAACAAGATCCCTCCCTCCCTCTCTAACTGTGTAACAAGATCCCTCCCTCCCGCTGCAAATTGTAACAAGATCCCTACCTCCCTCTGCAAATTGTAACAAGATCCCTCCATCACACTGTAAACTGTAACAAGATCCCTCCCTCACTCTGTAAACTGTAACAAGATCCCTCCCTCCCTCTGTAACTCTGTAACAAGATCCCTCACTCCCTCTGTACCTCTGTAACAAGATCCCTTCCTCCCTCTGTTAAGTGTAACAAGATCCCTCCATCACTCTGTAAACTGTAACAAGATCCTTCTCTCCCTCTGTAAACTGTAACAAGATCTCTCCCTCCCTCTGCAAACTGTAACAAGATCCCTCCCTCCCTCTGTAACTCTGTAACAAGATCCCTCCCACCTTCTGTAAACTGTAACAAGATCCCTCCCTCCCTCTGCAAATTGTAACAAGATCCCTACCTCCCTCTGCAAATTGTAACAAGATCCCTCCATCACACTGTAAACTGTAACAAGATCCCTCCCTCACTCTGTAAACTGTAACAAGATCCCTCCCTCCCTCTGTAACTCTGTAACAAGATCCCTCACTCCCTCTGTACCTCTGTAACAAGATCCCTTCCTCCCTCTGTTAAGTGTAACAAGATCCCTCCATCACTCTGTAAACTGTAACAAGATCCTTCTCTCCCTCTGTAAACTGTAACAAGATCTCTCCCTCCCTCTGCAAACTGTAACAAGATCCCTCCCTCCCTCTGTAACTCTGTAACAAGATCCCTCCCACCTTCTGTAAACTGTAACAAGATCCCTCCCTCCCTCTGCAAATTGTAACAAGCTGCCTCCATCCCTCTGTAAACTGTAAAGAGATCCCTCCATCTCTCTGTAGACTGTAACATGTTCCCTCCCTCCCTCCCTCTGTAAACTGTAAGAAGATCCCTCCCTCCCTCTGTAACTCTGTAACAAGATCCCTCCCTCCCTCTGTAAACTGTAACATGATCCCTCCCTCCCTCTGTAAACTGTAACAAGATCCCTCCCTCCCTCTGCAAATTGTAACGAGGTCCCTCCCTCCCTCTGCAAACTGTTACATGATCCCTCCCTCCCTCTGTATCTCTGTAACAAGATCCCTCCCTCCCTCTGTAAACTGTAACAAGATCCCTCCCTCCCTCTGCAAACTGTAACAGGATCCCTCCCTCCCTCTGCAATGCCGTAACAAGATCCCTCCCTTCCTCTGTAAACTGTAACAAGATCCCTCCCTCTGCAAACTGTAACAGGATCCCTCCCTCCCTTTGCAATGCCGTAACAAGATCCCTCCCTTCCTCTGTAAACTGTAACATGATCCATCCCTTCCTCTGTAAACTGTAACAAGATGCCTCCCTCAATCTGTAAACTGTAACAAGATCCCTCCCTCCCTCTGCAAACTGTAACATGATCCCTCCCTCCCTCTGCAAACTGTAAGAAGGTCCCTCCCTCCCTCTTTACCTCTGTAACAAGATCCCTCCCTCCCTCTGTAACAAGATCCTTCTCTCCCTCTGTAAACTGTAACAAGATCCCTTCCTCCCTCTGTAACTCTGTAACAAGATCCTTCTCTCCCTCTCTAAACTGTAACAAGATCCCTCCCTCCCTCTGCAAACTGTAACATGATCCCTCCCTCCCTCTGCAAACTGTTAGAAGGTCCCTCCCTCCCTCTTTACCTCTGTAACAAGATCCCTCCCTCCCTCTCTAACTGTGTAACAACATCCCTCCGTCCCTCTGTAAACTGTAACAAGATCCCTCCATCATTCTGTAAACGGTTACAAGATCCCTCCCTCCCTCTGCAAAATGTAACAAGGTCCCTCCCTCCCTCTGTCACTCTGTGACAAGATCCTTCTCTCCCTCTGTAAACTGTAACAAGATCCCTTCCTCCCTCTGTAACTCTGTAACAAGATCCTTCTCTCCCTCTCTAAACTGTAACAAGATCCCTCCCTCCCTCTGCAAACTGTAACATGATCCCTCCCTCCCTCTGCAAACTGTTAGAAGGTCCCTCCCTCCCTCTTTACCTCTGTAACAAGATCCCTCCCTCCCTCTCTAACTCTGTAACAAGATCCTTCTCTCCCTCTGTAAACTGTAACAAGATCCCTTCCTCCCTCTGTCACTCTGTAACAAGATCCTTCTCTCCCTCTGTAAACTGTAACAAGATCCCTTCCTCCCTCTGTAACTCTGTAACAAGATCCCTTCCTCCCTCTGTAACTCTGTAACAAGATCCTTCTCTCCCTCTGTAAACTGTAACAAGATCCCTCCCTCTCTCTGCAAACTGTAACAAGTTCCCTCCCTCCCTCTGTAACTCTGTAACAAGATCCTTCTCTCCCTCTGTAAACTGTAACAAGATCCCTCCCTCCTTCTGTCAACTGTAACAAGATCCCTCCCTCCCTCTGTAAACTGTTACAAGATCCCTCCCTCCCTCTGCAAATTGTAACAAGCTGCCTCCATCCCTCTGTAAACTGTAAAGAGATCCCTCCCTCTCTCTGTAGACTGTAACATGTTCCCTCCCTCCCTCTGTAAACTGTGAGAAGATCCCTCTCTCCCTCTGTAACTCTGTAACAAGATCCCTCCCTCCCTCTGTAAACTGTAACATGATCCCTCCCTCCCTCTGTCAACTGTAACAAGATCCCTCCCTCCCTCTGCAAATTGTAACGAGGTCCCTCCCTCCCTCTGCAAACTGTTACATGATCCCTCCCTCCCTCTGTATCTCTGTAACAAGATCCCTCCCTCCCTCTGTAAACTGTAACAAGATCCCTCCCTCCCTCTGCAAACTGTAACAGGATCCCTCCCTCCCTCTGCAATGCCGTAACAAGATCCCTCCCTTTCTCTGTAAACTGTAACAAGATCCCTCCCTCTGCAAACTGTAACAGGATCCCTCCCTCCCTCTGCAATGCCGTAACAAGATCCCTCCCTTCCTCTGTAAACTGTAACATGATCCATCCCTTCCTCTGTAAACTGTAACAAGATGCCTCCCTCACTCTGTAAACTGTAACAAGATCCCTCCCTCCCTCTGCAAACTGTTACATGATCCCTCCCTCCCTCTGCAAACTGTAAGAAGGTCCCTCCCTCCCTCTTTACCTCTGTAACAAGATCCCTCCCTCCCTCTGTAACAAGATCCTTCTCTCCCTCTGTAAACTGTAACAAGATCCCTTCCTCCCTCTGTAACTCTGTAACAAGATCCTTCTCTCCCTCTCTAAACTGTAACAAGATCCCTCCCTCCCTCTGCAAACTGTAACATGATCCCTCCCTCCCTCTGCAAACTGTTAGAAGGTCCCTCCCTCCCTCTTTACCTCTGTAACAAGATCCCTCCCTCCCTCTCTAACTCTGTAACAACATCCCTCCGTCCCTCTGTAAACTGTAACAAGATCCCTCCATCATTCTGTAAACGGTTACAAGATCCCTCCCTCCCTCTGCAAAATGTAACAAGGGCCCTCCCTCCCTCTGTCACTCTGTAACAAGATCCTTCTCTCCCTCTGTAAACTGTAACAAGATCCCTTCCTCCCTCTGTAACTCTGTAACAAGATCCTTCTCTCCCTCTCTAAACTGTAACAAGATCCCTCCCTCCCTCTGCAAACTGTAACATGATCCCTCCCTCCCTCTGCAAACTGTTAGAAGGTCCCTCCCTCCCTCTTTACCTCTGTAACAAGATCCCTCCCTCCCTCTCTAACTCTGTAACAAGATCCTTCTCTCCCTCTGTAAACTGTAACAAGATCCCTTCCTCCCTCTGTCACTCTGTAACAAGATCCTTCTCTCCCTCTGTAAACTGTAACAAGATCCCTTCCTCCCTCTGTAACTCTGTAACAAGATCCCTTCCTCCCTCTGTAACTCTGTAACAAGATCCTTCTCTCCCTCTGTAAACTGTAACAAGATCCCTTCCTCCCTCTGTCACTCTGTAACAAGATCCTTCTCTCCCTCTGTAAACTGTAACAAGATCCCTTCCTCCCTCTGTCACTCTGTAACAAGATCCCTTCCTCCCTCTGTAACTCTGTAACAAGATCCTTCTCTCCCTCTGTAAACTGTAACAAGATCCCTCCCTCTCTCTGTAAACTGTAACATGTTCCCTCCCTTCCTCTGCAAACTGTAACAAGTTCCCTCCCTCCCTCTGTAACTCTGTAACAAGATCCTTCTCTCCCTCTGTAAACTGTAACAAGATCCCTCCCTCCCTCTGTCAACTGTAACAAGATCCCTCCCTCCCTCTGTAAACTGTTACAAGATCCCTCCCTCACTCTGTAAACTGTAACAAGTTCCCACCCTCCCTCTGTAACTCTGTAACAACATCCCTCCGTCCCTCTGTAAACTGTAACAATATCCCTCCATCATTCTGTAAACTGTTACAAGATCCCTCCCTCCCTCTGCAAAATGTAACAAGGTCCCTCCCTCCCTCTGTAACTCTGTAACACGATCATTCCTATTGTAACACTGTCACAAGTTTGCCCTCAATGTAACACCGTAACAGGATCGTGATTTGGAGATGCAAGTGTTGGACTGGGGTGTACAAAGTTAAAAATCATGCAACACCATGTTATAGTCCAACAGATTTAATTGGAAGCACTAGCTTTCGGAGCGATGCTCCTTCTTCATTGATAGTGGCGGGCTCGATCGTAACACAGAATTTATAGCAAAAATTTGTAGTGTGATGTAACTGAAATTATACATTGGGAAATTGATTGTCTGTTAAGCCAGGATCAGTTGTGACCGCTTCCACTGAAACAGTGTAACAAGATCACTGACACTGTAACTAGATTGTTCTCACTGTACCATTGTAAAAACACCACTCCCACTTGTAACACTGTAACGAGATCATTCCCACTGGAACAAGGTCTCTCTCACTTTAATGTTGTAACAAACCCAACCCACTGTAACACTGTAACAAAGTTGCTCTCATAATAACACTGTATCAAGATCACTCCCACTTTAACATTATAACAAGATCAGTCCCACTTTAAGAGTGTAAGAAGATTGCTCTGACTGTAACAGCATTGCTCCCACTGTAACTTTGTAACAGGATCACTCTTGTTGTGATACTGTCCCAAATTTACTCCCACTGTAACATTGCAACAAGATCACTCACACTGTTGCAAGCTTGCTCTCACTTTAACCTTGTAAAAAGATTGCTCCCACTGTAACACTGTAACAAGATCATTCCCACTGTAAAATTGTCACAAACCCACCTCGCTGTAATACAGTAAGAAGATCGCTCTGATTGTAACACTGTAACAGGATCACTCCCATTGGAACATTGTAACAAATCCTCTCCACTGTCACAGGATTGATCTCATTGTAACACTGTCACAAGATCAGTCCTATTATAACATTGTTATAATATCACTCTCACTGTAAGACTGTAACAAGATCGCTCCCATTGTGACCCTGTAATAGGGTCGCTCTTACTGTAACACTGTAACTAGATCATTCCCACTGTAACACTCTAAGATCACTCCTGTTGTAACACTGTAACAGGATCGCTTTCACTATAACACAATGATTTCCACTGTAACATTGTAAAACCATTGCTTCCACTGTAACAAGATCGCTCACACTGTAGCTCTAACAGAAGCACTCTCACTGTAACATTGTGACATTGTGTTGTGCCACAAGGAACTGTTTTGGGACCATTGCTGTTTGTCATTTTTATAAATAACTTAGACGCAGGCATAGTTGGATGGATTAGTAAATTTGTAGATGACACTAAAGTTGGTGGAATAGTGGACAGTGTGGAAGAATGTTACAGGTTGCAGGGGGACTGATAAACTGCAGAATTGGGCTGAGAGGCGGCAAATGGAGTTCAATGCAGCTAAATGTGAGATGATGCACTTTGGGAAGAATAACAGGAAGGCAGAGTACTGGGTCAATGGAAAGATTCTTGGTAGTGTGGATGTGCAGAGGGATCTTGGAGTCCATGTACATAGATCCCTGAAAGTTGCCACCCAGGTGGATAGTGCTTTAAAGAAGGCATATAGTGTGTTAGGTTTCATTGGCAGAGGGATTGAGTTCTGGAACCACAATATCATGCTGTAACTATACAAAACACTGGTGCAGCCACACTTGGAATATTGTGTACAGTTCTGGTCACCCCATTACAGGAAGGATGTGGAAGCATTGGAAAAGGTGCGGAGGAGATTTACCAGGATGTTGCCTGGTCTGGAGGGAAGGTCTTATGAGGAAAGGCTGAGAGACTTGGGTCTGTTCTCACTGGAAAGAAGATGGCTAAGGGGGATTTGATAGAGACATACAAGATGATCAGAGGGTTAGATAGGGTAGACAGTGGAAGTCTGGACTTGTTGGGCCAAAGGACCTGTTTCCACACTGTAGGGAATCCAATCTAATCTAACAGGATCACCCTCACTGTAACACTGTCACAAGATCACTCCCAATGTAACATTGAAACAAGATCTCTCACAGTGTAGCAAGATTGCTCATACTGTAACATTGTAAAAATGTTGCTCCTACTGTAACATTATAACAAGATCACTCTCACTGTAACACTGTAATAGGATTGCTCACATTGTAACAGTGTAACAGGGTCACTTCCATTATAACAGCATTGCTCCCACTGTAACACTGTAACAACATCACTCACACTGTAACAAAATTACTCTCACTGTAATACTGTAACATGATCATTCCTACTGCAACAAGATGGCTCCCACTGTAACTCTGGAACAGGATCACTGTCACTGTCACCTTGTCACAAGTTCACTCCTAGTATAACACACCAACAAGATCACTCTCACTGTAACAATATAAGAAGATCACATTTACTGTAATACTGTGACAAGATTGCTCGCAAAATAACACTTTATTGGAATCACTGACACTGCGACACGGTAACAAGATTGTTTCCACTGTAACTTTGTAACAAACCCACCCCAAAATAACACTGTAACATGATTGCTCCTACTGTAACAGGATCACTCCCACTGTAGCATTGTAATGTTATCACTCACATTATAACAAGATGGCTCCCACTGTCACACTGTAACAGGACCACTTGAACTGTAACACAGTAGCAAGATCATTCCCACTGTAACACTGTGGGTCACTCCCACTGTACCACTGCAACAAGATCATTCTCATTGTAATGCTGTTCCAGGATCACTCCCACTGTAACATTGTAATAGCATTCCTACCACTTTAACACTGTAACAAGATGGCTCCCACTGTAACACTGTAACAAGATCACTCACACTGTAACATTGTAGGAAGATCACACCCAATGTGACATTGTAATAAGATCACTCTCACTGTAAGACTGTAACAAGGTCACTCCTATTGTAACCCTGTAACAGGATCACTGTCATGGCAACACTGTAACAAAATTGTTCCCGTTGTAGCATGAATACTCCAACCAAAACCAGCACATTGACTGGAGTTAATAGACAGTGTCCACATATTCAGACTGACATTTCTTTTCACATGGGGTGAGCGAGTCCCTGCTACTGGTGCCCCCCAATAACTGACCTTTGACCTGAGTGGCTCTCTCGACCATGTCAGGGCGAGTGCCACCGTTGTGGTTCAGGAGTCAGATGTTAGCGAGAGCAGGTAAGGACAGAGGATTCCCTTCCTAGAGGGATGGTGCAGTATTTACACTAACTGACAGTGATCACATGGTCACCATTACACCAGCTTCCCATCCCATGTATTATTCAATGACAAACCTCACCACCAGCCCTGGTAGGATTCCAACCCCTGTACTCAGGAACATGGGCCGGGTGCTCTGGATTCCCACTGTGCCAGTGTCTCCAGACAACTGATTGTAGAATCATGGAGTCTGACTGTACAGATGGAGGCCATTCAGCCCATTGTGTCTGCAGGGGCTTCTTGAAAGAGCCCATGATTCATCCCCATGTTTTTCTTAAAAATCTGTCATGGCATGACTTCCCCATCCCTCATTGTCGCGGAACAGAAGTCATTTAAGATTCAACAGTGCAGCTGTGGGTGTGGAGTTACATGGACCAAGTTTCTGTAGGCAATCAATAATAATTTTATTGTCACTGTTGTGGAGACCAGCTTCACAGAGATCTGAGTTAAATGCACATAGTCATGGAGATGTACGGCACGGAAACAAACCATTCGGTCCAACCCGTCCATGCCGACCAGATCTTCCAAATTAATCTAATCCCATTTGTCAGCACTCAGCCCATATCCCTCCAAACCCTTCCTATTCATATACCCATCCAAATGCCTCTTAAATGTTGTAATTGTACCAGCCTCCACCACATCCTCTGGCAGCTCATTCCATACACATACCACCCTCTGTGTGAAAATGTTGCCCCTTAGGTCTCTTTTATACCTTTCCCCTCTCACCCTAAACCTATGCCCTCTAGTTCTGGACTCCCCCACCCTAGAGAAAAGACCTTGTCTATTTACCCTATCCATGCCCCTCATAATTTTATAAACCTCTATAAGGTCACCCCTCAGCCTCCGACGCTCCAGGGAAAACAGCCCCAGCCTGTTCAGCCTCTCCCTGTAGCTCAAATCCTCCAACCCTGGCAACAACCTTGTAAATCTTTTCTGAACCTTTTCAAGTTTCACAACATCTTTCCGATAGGAAGGAGACCAGAATTCCACGCAATATTCCAACCAATGTCCTGTACAGCCGCAACATGACCTCCCAACTCCTGTACTCAATACTCTGACCAATAAAGGAAAGCATACCAAATGCCTTCTTCACTATCCTATCTACCTGCGACTCCACTTTCAAGGAGCTATGAACCTGCACTCCAAGGTCTCTTTGTTCAGCAACACTCCCCAGGACCTTACCATTAAGTGTATAAGTCCTGAGAAGATTTGCTTTCCCAAAATGCAGCACCTCGCATTTATCTGAATTAAACTCCATCTGCCACTTCTCAGCCCATTGGCCCATCTGGTCCAGATCCTTTTGTAATCTGAGGTAACCCCCTTTGCTGTCCACTACATCTCCAAGTTTGGTGTCATCTGCAAACTTACTAACTGTACCTCTTATCCTCACATCCAAATCATTTATGTAAATGACAAAATGTAGAGGGCCCAGCACCGATCCTTGTGGCACTCCACTGGTCACAGGCCTCCAGTCTGAAAAACAACCCTCTACCACCACCTTTTGCCTCCTATTTTTGAGCCAGTTCTGTATCTATGGAAACTAACTCCCCCAGTGCCCTGGAAGCATTGGATTCCTGTTCCCCAGACTATGAGCCTGTTACCTCCCAACCTCTTTGTTCAACAAACTTGTTACTGTTGTGACCACTCTGGAATCAAAGGAATTCTGGGAGAAAAACATCATGATGCCAACTATCTCTGCCACCATCTTTTCTAAGAGTCTCAGACGTTGGTCATCTGGGATTGGCCAACTTTCAGGGCCATCCATTTCCCTCTATTCATGTGAATTAGCTTAAATTCCTCATTCCCACTAGAGCCCGAACGTTGGATTCGTTGGCCCTGTGTGGATTGGGCAGGGAGAGGGCGGATGGTTCTCCTGGATAAGCCACAACAGACAGTGTCTCAGAACATTCCCACCTTGGTGCTCTTTCCCAACAGGGAAAGGATTGGGGATTGGGCCAGCCATCTTTCCCAGAAAGCAGGCCAGCCAAATGAGACCCATTGGAGCGATTCGCACCCAGCAACGGAACATGGGGGTGCAGACACTGAGGGTCCTCACACATGGCTCTAATGGTAAGGTTGGGGTGGGGTGTGTGTGGGTCCAGTTACCCACAAGTCCTTGGTGTAATCACACCTCATGCTTCTCCACAATTTCTGATCCAATTCTCTTCCACTGACATAAGAAACACTAAATAATCTCTGTTACCCTGCCCGGGCCTAACCCTGCCAGCCATTTCCCATCCCCTCCATTAATCTTCTCCTCCAATACTACGCACCTCCATGACTCTCCCCCTTCAATAACGTGCCCCCCCCATTATCACTCCATTTCAATATGCTGCTCTCCATTGCCACATCATCACTCCATCCCCCTCATTACCCCTCTCCTCCATCACTCCATCCCCCTCATTACCCCTCTCCTCCATCACTCCATCCCCCTCATTACCACTCTCCTCCATCACTCCATCCCCCTCATTACCCCTCTCCTCCATCACTCCATCCCCCTCATTACCACTCTCCTCCATCACTCCATCCCGCTCATTACCACTCTCCTCCATCACTCCATCCCGCTCATTACCACTCTGCTCCATCACTCTATCCCCCTCATTACCACTCTCCTCCATCACTCCATCCCCTACATTACCCCTCTCCCCCAATTCTCTCCATCCCCTTCTTTACCACACTCCTCCATTCTCTCCATTCCCTCATTGTCACTCTCCTCCATCAGGTAAAAACAATGACTGCAGATGCTGGAAACCAGATTCTGGATTAGTGGTGCTGGAAGAGCACAGCAGTTCAGGCAGCATCCAAGGAGCTTCGAAATCGACGTTTCGGGCAAAAGCCCTTCATCAGGAATAAAGGCAGTGAGCCTGAAGCGTGGAGAGATAAGCTAGAGGAGGGTGGGGGTGGGGAGAGAGTAGCATAGAGTACAATGGGTGAGTGGGGGAAGGGATGAAGGTGATAGGTCAAGGAGGAGAGGGTGGAGTGGATAGGTGGAAACGAAGATAGGCAGGTCGGACAAGTCCAGACAAGTCAAGGAGACAGTTACTGAGCTAGAAGTTTGAAACTAGGATGAGGTGGGGGAAGGGGAAATGAGGAAGCTGTTGAAGTCCACATTGATGCCCTGGGGTTGAAGTGTTCCGAGGCGGAAGATGAGGCGTTCTTCCTCCAGGCGTCTGGTGGTGAGGGAGCGGCGGTGAAGGAGGCCCAGGACCTCCATGTCCTCGGCAGAGTGGGAGGGGGAGTTGAAATGTTGGGCCACGGGGCGGTTTGGTTGATTGGTGCGGGTGTCCCGGAGATGTTCCCTAAAGCGTTCTATTCGGAGGCGCCCAGTCTCCCCAATGTAGAGGAGATCGCATCGGGAGCAACGGATACAATAAATGATATTAGTGGATGTGCAAGTAAAACTTTGATGGATGTGGAAGGCTCCTTTAGGGCCTTGGATAGAGGTGAGGGATGAGGTGTGGGCACAGGTTTTACAGTTCCTGCGGTGGCAAGGGAAAGTGCCAGAATGGGAGGGTGGGTTGTAGGGGGGTGTGGACCTGACCAGGTAGTCACGGAGGGAACGGTCTTTGCGGAAGGCGGAAAGGGGTGGGAAGGGAAATATATCCCTGGTGGTGGGGTCTTTTTGGAGGTGGCGGAAATGTCGGCGGATGATTTGGTTTATGCGAAGGTTGGTAGGGTGGAAGGTGAGCACCAGGGGCGTTCTGTCCTTGTTATGGTTGGAGGGGTGGGGTCTGAGGGCGGAGGTGCGGGATGTAGACGAGATGCGTTGGAGAGCATCTTTAACCACGTGGGAAGGGAAATTGCGGTCTCTAAAGAAGGAGGCCATCTGGTGTGTTCTGTGGTGAAACTGGTCCTCCTGGGAACAGATCCGGCGGAGGCGGAGGAATTGGGAATACGGGATGGCATATTTGCAAGAGGTAGGGTGGGAAGAGGTGTAATCCAGGTAGCTGTGGGAGTCGGTGGGTTTGTAAAAAATGTCAGTGTCAAGTCGGTCGTCATTAATGGAGATGGAGAGGTCCAGGAAGGGGAGGGAGGTGTCAGAGATGGTCCAGGTAAATTTAAGGTCAGGGTGGAATGTGTTGGTGAAGTTGATGAATTGCTCAATCTCCTTGTGGGAGCATGAGGTGGCACCAATGCAGTCATCAATGTAGCGGAGGAAGAGGTGGGGAGTGGTGCCGGTGTAATTACGGAAGATCAACTGTTCTACATAGCCAACAAAGAGACAGGCATAGCTGGGGCCCATAAGTGTGCCCATGGCTATGCCTTTGGTCTGGAGGAAGTGGGAAGATTCAAAGGAGAAATTGTTAAGGGTGATGACCAGTTCGGCCAAACGAATGAGAGTTTCGGTGGAAGGGTACTGTTGGGGACGTCTAGAGAGGAAAAAGCGGAGGGCTTGGAGGGCCTGGTCGTGGCGGATGGAGGTGTAGAGGGATTGGATATCCATGGTGAAGATAAGGCATTGGGGGCCGGGGAAACTGAAGTCTTGGAGGAGGTGGAGGGCGTGGGTGGTGTCTCGAACATATGTGGGGAGTTCCTGGACTAGGGGGGATAGAACAGTGTAGAGGTAGGTAGAGATGAGTTCAGTGGGGCAGGAGCATGCTGAGACAATGGGTCGGCCAGGGTGGTCAGGCTTGTGGATCTTGGGAAGGAGGTAGAACCGGGCAGTGCGGGGTTCCCGGACTATGAGGTTGGAAGCTGTGGGTGGGAGATCTCCTGAGGTGATGAGGTTCTGTATGGTCTGGGAGATGATGGTTTGGTGATGGGGGGTGGGGTCATGGTGGAGGGGGCAGTAGGAAGAGGTGTCCTCGAGTTGACGTTTGGCTTCAGCGGTGTAGAGGTCAGTGCGCCAGACTACCACTGCGCCCCCTTTATCCGCTGGCTTGATGGTGAGGTTGGGATTGGAGCAGAGGGGTTGGAGGGCTGCATGTTGTGAGGGTGAGAGGTTGGAGTGGGGGAGGGGGGACGACAGGTTGAGGCGGTTAATGTCCCGGCGGCAGTTGGAAATGAAGAGGTCGAGGGCAGGTAATAGGCCAGCGTGGGGTGTCCAGGTGGATGCAGTGTGTTGGAGGTGGGCGAAGGGCTCCTCGGAAGGTGGGCGGGAGTCCTGATTGTGAAAGTAAGCTCGGAGGCGGAGGCGACGGAAGAATTGTTCGACGTCACGGCGTTTATTAAATTCATTGATGCGTGGACTTTAGCAGAACGCTTTAGGGAACATCTCCGGGACACCCGCACCAATCAACCAAACCGCCCCGTGGCCCAACATTTCAACTCCCCCTCCCACTTTGCTGAGGACATGGAGGTCCTGGGCCTCCTTCACCGCCGCTCCCTCACCACCAGACGCCTGGAGGAAGAATGCCTCATCTTCTGCCTCGGAACACTTCAACCCCAGGGCATCAATGTGGACTTCAACAGTTTCCTCATTTCCCCTTCCCCCACCTCATCCTAGTTTCAAACTTCCAGCTCAGTTACGGTCTCCTTGACTTGTCCGGACTTGTCCGACCTGCCTATCTTCTTTTCCACCTATCCACTCCACCCTCTCCTCCTTGACCTATCACCTTCATCCCCTCCCCCACTCACCCATTGTACTCTATGCTACTTTCTCCCCACCCCCACCCTCCTCTAGCTTATCTCTCCACGCTTCAGGCTCTCTGCCTTTATTCCTGATGAAGGGCTTTTGCCCGAAATGTCAATTTTGCTGCTCCTCGGATGCTGCCTGAACTGCAGTGCTCTTCCAGCACCACTAATCCAAACTGTCCTGCATCACTCCATCCCTTCATTACCATTCTCCTCCATCGGCACAGTGGCACAGTGGTTAGCACTGCTGCCTCACAGCACCAGAGACCCGCGTTCAATTCTGCGTGGGTTTCCTCCGGGTGCTCCGGTTTCCTCCCACATTCCAAAGATGTGCAGCTCAGGTGAATTGGCCATGCTAAATTGCCCGTAATGTTAGGTAAGGGGTAGATGTAGGGGTGGCGGGTCGGTGTGGACTTGTTGGGCTGAAGGGCCTGTTTCCACACTGTAAGTAATCTAATCTAATTTGTCCTTCATTACCACTCTCCTCTATCACTCCCTCCCCTTCATTACCACTCTTCTCCATCTCCTTCACGAACCCAATGTTTCCCGCTCACCACCCCCCCCGATTTTCCCTGACTCTAGATCTGTGTCTGCAGCCCTTTCCCCTGTTTTTGCCCTGACATGTCACACATCCTCTCTTGCATTTCCTGCATTTTTTATTCATTTGAGTAAATTTTACATTTCCTGCCGCTTCACTCCCCCCAGTATAATTTCTGTCTCTGTGCCGATTTCTTAGGCACGATTTTTAACATTCCCAATTCCTCAGGTATTCACCAAGTCGAAGCCCTTCATCTCTCTCTGTGTCATTAGTCCACCTGTTCTCTCGCACTCCATGCAGATGCAGCCTGCTGTTCGTGTCTTTCCCTGATGGGATTTCATTCACTGTGTCCCAGCACCATTGTTAAACTCTCCCCCTTCCTGACATCAATCTGTTACTTTTGCATAAATTACTCCATTCTCAAGCCTTGACCTCTTCCTCTGCCAACTTATAAACTTATTTGGACTTATTCTTTATTGTGATATCAGTCTAAAGCTCGTTATCATTTGACCGAACACTGAGGTGTGAGAGCTGCCAACCTGCATGGTGATCTTTTTGTGCTGCGTATAACTATGAGACGTGTGTCATGTAGCACTGAAGAGTTCAGTAAACCTTTTGTTACAGGTCCTGGTATTTCCTGACAGACACATGTCTGTCTGGCTTCGAGCTAAGCAATTGGGATGTGCTGTAGTTTACTGCCCATAGCATGCTATGCTTCAAGAGGACAGAGCTCAGTAAGATGGAGACTGAGAGTTTTGTACCATTTAGACAATGCTCTGATTCAATGATGATATTATGAGTATGTCCCTGAAACAGATATTGTTGCTCAGTTGTGAGACACAACACAAGGTATTCAGTTCAGTAGAACACAAACCATTCACCAGTTTTCATTAAGTCCACCACAACAGAGCTTTTTTTTAACTAGTGCTGCTGCCATGAATTTAAACCCCACCTTCCACACTTCAAGTCTGGTCACATATTTAAATCTCCATGCTCTTTGTTCTTATGCCAATGTGTACAGGGCGCAGGCAGCAATCCAGATGTGGCTACCTTTCCTGTCCTGCTTTTCAATTTGAATCCAAGTCTCTCAAAGACCCTCAGCAGAATCTCATGTTGTTTTCGACGTCGACACTGCTTCCTTTGCTGCCCTCTCCAATTCCAGACACAAGGAAGTGAGCTTAATGTTGCCACAACAGTGCGTCTTAGCCCCTGACTCTTGGCTGCTCAGGTTTATCCCTTATTTGTCCCCTCAAATGCACATGACATCTCCTCTTTTCAGCCACACCAGGGACCAAGTTCTCTGTAATGTTTGAAGAGTTCCCTGCCTGAATCGTGGTCATTTCCCTGATTGCTGATCCAACCTGAACCATGAACTGATTAAGCGAAATATTGTGGTTGCCTCTTGCATCAGCGTGTAGGTAAGTCCCCTCCCACACGCTGCCTCTCCTCGTATTCACACTCTGACCCAAACCTCCAGCCGCCCAGAACTGCAGAGGCACCACACTCCCTTCCAACCTCGTCACCACTGCTCCTACTTTTGTAACTTCAATCCACAAAAGATACTAACGTAATCAGATCGCTTGGTTCAGCTTCAAGAGCTTCATATCAACAGCTGAAGGCATTCGATTTAATAATAGTTGGAGGTTCTTAGTTTTGAAAAGTTACTGCCTCATGCATCACCACTTTACATTGTAATGATGTTATTAAGTTTTTCCCCCTTTTGTTTGAAGAGTGGTTGTCAAGCAGGAGTGGCAAGCTGTCTCTCAGAAAGTAAAACACGTGGTGTGACCTTGGGGTTTCTTTTAGGTTTGGAGCAATGGAATCAGGCCGGGCGTAGCCAGCTCTCGCAGAGGTGTTATAGGTTTCGTTTTAAGCGGAAGGCACTGGGGTCTCAAACCAGTTGGAAGCTTCAATGAATATTTCACAGCTGCTAGTTTCTCTGAATTTTCTCTTGTTTTTTTTCCCTCCTGGATTGGAGAGCTGGGTGTGAGAATCTGTGTCTGAATGGTATCACCTGATGAAGGAGCGTCGCTCCGAAAGCTAGCGCTTCCGATTAAACCTGTTGGACTATAACCTGGTGTTGTGTGATTTTTACCTTTTGCCCATGATGTTCCTATAGGATGTTACTATATGTTTATTTCTTCAGTGGTCTAAAATATGGAGACTCTAAATCTCCTGGTTATTTTTTTTTCTT
This sequence comes from Chiloscyllium punctatum, assembly GCF_047496795.1. NCBI lineage: Eukaryota > Metazoa > Chordata > Chondrichthyes > Orectolobiformes > Hemiscylliidae > Chiloscyllium > Chiloscyllium punctatum. Next base: position 41,463,148 of record NC_092787.1, on the reverse strand, counting down.
CTCACTTCTTTTTTCAACATTTCCCCCACACTACAGCCTAACTGCGGTATTTTTTCCCCCGCACCTATGGTGTGTGTGTGCAGGTGTGAGACACAGTGAGAGACACAAGGTGCACGAAGCTTTATTCAGTTTCTACCACCAGGAAGATAGGAAACACCCGAGTGGCCAGTGACAAGCACTGCCCTTCACATCAAAGGGAAATGCTGTGTGATCAAAACAGTGAAGGGGAGGGGAGGGACTAAATCAAAATAGAGTTGGATGGGGAGGATGTTACTATAGTGAATCAGTTAATTACTAATAGATACGGTATCTGTTATTCAGTTAAGTTTTCCAATAGTTAAGTTATTCTAAATTCCTCTTTCTTTTGTTTGTATTTAAACCGATGTGTTTAAATGAATTTTTGTTCAATGTCAAGTAGTTTGACCTGTCACGTTGCATCTGGAACACAGCACTTCACATTTGCCTTTAAACTAAGCAAAAGTTCGGGTCGAATCTTCTTAAAAGTATTTTGGAGGCTCTCGTCGGGATCGAATCTATCATTTGAAAATGAAAATGGAATAGTGTGGGATAGATGGGCTTCAGATTGGTTTAAAATCACCCGACACCAGGTTAGAGTCCAACAGGTTTAATTGGAGAAGCACTAGCTTTCGGAGTGATGCTCCTTCATCAGGTGGGTGCGGGTGGTTGTGATGAAGGTGCGTCGCTCTGAAAGCTAGTGCTTCCAATTAAACCTGTTGGACTCTAACCTGTTGTCGGGTGATTTTTAACTTTGTACACCCCAGTCCAACACCAGCATCTCCAATTCAGATTGGTTTCACAAGTTGGCACAACACGAAGGGTCGAAGGGCATGTACTCAACGAGTAGTAAGGGTATGGAATGCTTTGCCTGCAATGGTGGTAGATTCGCCAACTTTAAGTACAGTTAAGTCGTCATTGGACAGGCATATGGACATACATGGAATAGTGTAGGTTAGATGGGCTTCAGATTGGTGTGACAGGTCGGCGCAACATCGAGGGCCGAAGGGCCTGTACTGTGCTGTAATGTTCATTGTTCTATAATTCCAAGCTGGGTTTAGGTCTGTTGGACTCAAAGGCAGCGAGTGGTTAATGTTAGTGCCTGTTGTTTACAGGAGTTGAATTTCATTTGTTTAAACTGGGTGTGCTTTGTGTAATAATGGCCCTTTCCGTCACTGGGAGTTTTCGGGGGGGGGGGGGGGGGGGGAGCGGAAGAAGTGACTTTGAAAATTTTACAAAATGTGAGCAAGGCAAAGCATTTGGAATCGGCCGGCCAGCTAGAGTTGGGGTTGTCTCTGCCTGTGCAAAGACCGGGAGAGGATTGCAGCAACACCTCGACAGTTAAAATTGCCTGAAATGCCGTCAGAAATGGCTAAAATTCAACTGCAGATGAACGCGGTGAGGAAATGAAATCGTTGGAATTCCAATATAAAACAGAGGGAAAAGACAGAGAGAAGAAACGAAGAGAGGGTTTGAACTTTAGAAGTTGGCAATTAGAATGAAAATAGATCTAACTTATGGCGCTCCTAGAGAGATGATTATTTTGGAGGATTCAAGTATTCACTTCCAGGAGAAGAGGAAAGTCATGTGGAAGAGAAGAGAGTTAAAACAGCAAATTATCAGCTGCAATGGCTGATGGTTATACACTGGTTCATAAATCAAAGTTTGGCTTCCAACATCAATTTCAATCCGTGAGGGATACAAACTGGCAGAAAGATTACTTCATTAGTAATCTGTGTGTTGGTATTCCATTATTAATTGGTGAATCTGTAATACCTGACCCATTCAATCCATTCCTGATGAAGGGCCCAAATCATCGATTCTCCTGCTCCTCGGATGCTGCCTGACTTGCTGTGCTTTTCCAGCACCAGACTCTGAACCTCACTCGTTCCTCACTCCCATTTACACACTGATATCCAGGAAAGCTATGGGCTACATTTGCACCATCACACTGACCTAGCTGCATTTCTGTTTCCCAATGACAACAACATTTCTATTTCCCAATGAATGCATTAATATTCTCCTGTATTTTGGCGCTCTCCTTCTCTGTGCTGTCTGCAGGCCCTGGCTTGACGCCTGGCAAGTTTGGAAACTGAACTTAAAGCTTCTGATGTAAATTGTGATGAGCTGTGATCCCAGCACCAATCCCAGTTGGACACTCACTCCTATGTCCCATCCGTGAGCTGTTATTCCCTGTTTTCTGTTTTGTTATCAATGTGCTCTCTGTTCTGCCCCAATGCCTCTAATTCCACGTGTTGTAATCGCCTTTATGTATCTAACTGGTGATAACTTATCCGAACTGAGCTGTAAATTAATGTACATTGTATCGATATAAGACTCCTTACTTTACACCTCCCAGGCTCCTGCCATTCCCAAAGCCTGAAGATTGATTGTCACACTGTCCCCATCCTGTATTTATGCTTTTTTTCCCCTCTCAGTGACTGTCCACCATCTACAAGGCCCAAGTCAGGAGTGTGTTGGAATCCTCCCCACTTGCCTGGATGGGTGCAGCCCCAACGACACTCAAGAAGCTTGACACCATCCAGGACAAAGCAGCTCACTTGATTAGCATCACATCCACAAGCATCCACTCACTCTACCACCAGCGCTCTGTGGTAGCTGTGTGTATGATTTACAAGATGCACTGCAGAAATTCACCAAAGATCCTCGGACAGTACTTTCCAAACCCATGACCACTTCCCTCTAGAAGGACAATGGCAGTAATTACATGGGAACACCACCCCCTGCAAGTTCCCTCCAAGCCACTCACCATCCTGACTTGGAAATGTATCGTCATTCCTTTGCTGTCACTGAGTCAAACTCCTGGAACGCCGTCCCTCAGGGCATTGTGGGTCAATCTGCAGCACATAGACTGCAGCAGTTCAAGAAGGCAGCTCACCTTCTCAAGGGCATCTTCTAAGAAGGCACCTTCCCAAGGGGCAACTAGGGACAGGCAATAAATGTTGGCCCAGCCAGTGACCCCCATGTCCCTCTCAGTTAGATTCCACTCAGTGCTGCCTGGAGTTTGAGGTGTAGAATAGGGAGATCTGTTGACTCCCTTCCAACCTGTAACAGTGTCCTGTTACCAGCCTGCACAGACCTGGGTGGACAAGGGGACAAGGGATTAACCATGAAGCTGGAGCGAGGGATAAACCAGGCTGATCAGATTCATCTCAGTGGAGGGAAGGACTATTGGAAGTATTTCTGGTGGACAGAATTAATCTGCATTTGGAGAAACAGGGATTAATCAAGAGCAGAAAGTGAGGACTGCAGATGCTGGAGATCAGAGCTGAAAATGTGTTGCTGGAAAAGCGCAGCAGGTCAGGCAGCATCCAAGGAACAGGAGAATCGACGTTTCAGGCATCAGCCCTTCTTCAGGAAACAGGAGAATCGACGTTTCGGGCATCAGCCCTTCAGCAGTCAACATGCTTTTGCTAAGGGTAGGTCTTTTCTGACCAACTGTGCAGCTCAGGGTGAATTGGCCAGGCTAAATTGCCCGTAGTGTTAGGTGTTGGGGAATGGGTCTGGGTGGGTTACTCTTCGGAGGGTCGATGTGGACTTGTTGGGTTGAAGGGCCTGTTTCCACACTGTAGGGAATCTAATCTCACCTAAAAAAACTTGATTTAATTTACTGAAGAGGTGATCAGGGGTGGAGACGGGGACAGTGCTTTTATGTAGTTTACTTGGATTTCAGTAAGACTTGGATGAGCTTGGTGGGCGGCACTGTGGTTAGCACTGCTGCCGCACAGCGCCAGAGACCCAGGTTCAATTCCCGCCTCAGGCGACTGAGTGTGTGGAGTTTGCACGTTCTCCCCGTGTCTGCGTGGGTTTCCTCCGGGTGCTCCGGTTTCCTCCCACAGTCCAAAGATGTGCAGGTCAGGTGAATTGGCCATTCTAAATTGCCCATAGTGTTAGGTAAGGGGTAAATGTATGGGGTATGGGTGGGTTACGCTTCGGCGGGTCGGTGTGGATCTGTTGGGCTGAAGGGCCTGTTTCCACACTGTAATCTAATCTAATCTAAAGCTCCCACATGGGAGACTGATAGAAAGGTAAGTACTCATCAGATGCAAGGAAATTGCCCAGTTGGATCCACAATTGACTGAGGTTTGGGGAGTAGACGGGAAAGGTTAAAGCCTGTTTTTCCAAATGGAGGCCGTGTCCAGTGGGATTCCACATGGGGTCAGTGTTGGGGCCCTCGCTGTTCACAGTTTATAGAAATAATGATTAGATTGGATTCCCTACAGTGTGGAAACAGGCCCTTCGACCCAACAAGTCCACACTGACCCTCGGAAGAGTAACCCACCCAGACCCATTCCCTCTGACTGTTGCACCTAACACTACGGGCAATTTAGCGTGGC